>NC_091356.1:3722004-3727004 GCF_038502225.1 Cherax quadricarinatus | reverse complement strand
AAGTCCGAGGCAGCTACGGTGAAAAGCTCTGTTCCACAAGGCACAGTACTCGCTCCCATCTTGTTCCTCATCCTCATATCCGACATAGACAAGGATGTCAGCCACAGCACCGTGTCTTCCTTTGCAGATGACACCCGAATCTGCATGACAGTGTCTTCCATTGCAGACACTGCAAGGCTCCAGGCGGACATCAACCAAATCTTTCAGTGGGCTGCAGAAAACAATATGAAGTTCAACGATGAGAAATTTCAATTACTCAGATATGGTAAACACGAGGAAATTAAATCTTCATCAGAGTACAAAACAAATTCTGGCCACAAAATAGAGCGAAACACCAACGTCAAAGACCTGGGAGTGATCATGTCGGAGGATCTCACCTTCAAGGACCATAACATTGTATCAATCGCATCTGCTAGAAAAATGACAGGATGGATAATAAGAATCTTCAAAACTAGGGAGGCCAAGCCCATGATGACACTCTTCAGGTCACTTGTTCTATCTAGGCTGGAATATTGCTGCACACTAACAGCACCTTTCAAGGCAGGTGAAATTGCTGACCTAGAAAATGTACAGAGAACCTTCACGTCGCGCATAACGGAGATAAAACACCTCAATTACTGGGAGCGCTTGAGGTTCCTAAACCTGTATTCCCTGGAACGCAGGAGGGAGGGATACATGATTATATACACCTGGAAAATCCTAGAGGGACTAGTACCGAACTTGCACCCGAAAATCACTCACTACGAAAGCAAAAGACTTGGCAGACGATGCAACATCCCCCCAATGAAAAGCAGGGGTGTCACTAGCACGTTAAGAGACCATACAATAAGTGTCAGGGGCCCGAGACTGTTCAACTGCCTCCCAGCATACATAAGGGGGATTACCAACAGACCCCTGGCAGTCTTCAAGCTGGCACTGGACAAGCACCTAAAGTCGGTTCCTGACCAGCCGGGCTGTGGCTCGTACGTTGGTTTGCGTGCAGCCAGCAGCAACAGTCTGGTTGATCAGGCTCTGATCCACCAGGAGGCCTGGTCACAGACCGGGCCGCGGGGGCGTTGACCCCCGGAACTCTCTCCAGGTAAACTCCAGGTAAACTCAGAGGAATATCGGAAGCGGATTTTGAGAGATTGACACACAAAGGAATCGAACAAGTACACACAAATGGGAACTAGAATCTCACATGAGTGACATGGATCTTTAAAATATGTATTTTTAGTTAAAAGGAAGTGGAGTAATCTGCTAGCATTAGCAACAGCTGTAGCGAAGGTTAACTGCATTCGTGCATTAATAAGTAGTTTTGACAGAGCTATACAGGGTACGGGTACGGCTCGCCTAATAATAAATGATCATAGGAGTGGCCCAACAGCTGAACCTTAACCTTCGAAAGACACATTTCGATTTGTAAATATTTAAAAAATATCTCAATGGTAGTCATGTATTCATAAACAAAGGGACTAGGGTTCATTCCTGAGCGGGGCGAAACGTACACAAGAATTATCTTACACGTATTTCCCTTAGTAACTAACAGTAAACAAATGCCTGCGTGTTAGTCATTTATTAATTGTTCCTGATAGATGCTGAGGTAAGAATAACATCTGTTATAAATACGGTACATACGCAACACTTGGGTATCTTTATTGTGGACACGTTTCGCCAATTAGTGACTTTATCAGTCCACAGGGAATAATACTGGACACTGAAAGACATAACGAAACATTTTGAGGTGATCTGTCCCATGGTACTGATGAATCTTTTGGAAGTCGTGCAAGACGTGAAGCAGTAGTAATCAGTCTCTTAACATTGAAAGGAAGTGTTGGGTCCATCAGTTTTGATGAGCTGATGGATTGAACACCTCTCAAGCCTGAGGAACTGACCACATCAAATTAATACTTCACATCTTCCACCATCGTCAGTGTTATTTTCTGAGTGGGATTGGTAAAGTCACTGCTTGGCAAAACCTTTCTACAATAAAGAAACCCAGGTGTTGCATTTGTGTTGTATTCATAAAGATGCCGGATTTTTACGCCATTAATACTGTATATAACATCCCTTATCCTGTAAAGTGAAATGTTTAAAGAAATATATTTTCTTGAATGGTACGAGAGTACATGTCCAAGTGTACAATTAGTGGAGAAAATCCTCGTATACAATGTTTTCTTTTACAGAAGATGAGAAGAAACTCTGGTCCACCGGGTGCGGTGCTGCCATGGCTACAACCTTCTTGTACATATACGGCAACATCTTAGTAATGGACCAGATGCCCGTAGACAAGCGTGTCGAGTCGTGGATATTCGTGGCCTCTCCGACGCCGATCTTTGTGGCGTCGCTGGCTTACATTACGGCAGTGACGTGGATCGGACCGCGGCTCATGAGAGATCGCCAGCCGTTCATCTCTTTGAAGCCTATAATGATCCTTTACAACGCCTTCCAAGTGGTCTTCTCCGCCTGGGTGTTTCATGAGGTAAATACACACGTATTTCATTTCCCAGTCATTTTTTTAATCGTGCATACACACTACATTTTCGATTTTTTTATCTATCTTTATTTGACAATATTTTTTTCATGTTCGGTACATATTTTCTTTATTTTTCAATCTTTTTTTAACGTGTACATTAAACATTTTTATTTTCTCATTTTTTTCATATACTCTAAATATTTTTATATACTAGTCTTTTTTTTTATGTAGGTGAAATATATTTTTCCCACTAAATATTTTTCAAGCAGAACAAATATATATTTTTTTATGTTTTTTTGAAGTACGTTAAATATATTTATTTCCAAATCAATTTTTAATGGAATAGGAGATAATTTTCCATTTTTTTTATTTCCATTCAATAACTGTTTATATTTTGGCTAAATTCTGTGAATATTTTCCAACATTTTTTTTTTAATTTTGCGCAAATATTATCTTTATTATTATCTCTATTTTATGTTAGGTACATTTTGCTTTATTACCTATTTCTCCGTCCAGGGAATACACATCTTTATTTCCAAATAAGTTTTTTTATTATTAAGAACAACACATCTTTACTTATATTTTTCTCATATTTTTTACTCGTGGGTTCACCAATTAATTTTAAAGGCATCTCCACAGAATCAATAATGACTGTCTTTTCTTTATTTGTTCCATGATCGGTTTATTCTGGCTTTATTTCCAAGTTTATTTTACACATGCAGTGAGTGAATTAGTTGGCTAAATAATAAAAATTTTGCCAAAACGAAATTCGTTGCAAATTTTATTTAACACTGAGTCTTGGACGAGAGCCAGGCCTTCAGGGGTGAGTGAAAGTACTCAGTATCCTGACCACAGCTCGGGCAAGTCCACGGGAATACCGAGGCGTGGTAGTCCTGCTGTACTGCTGCTACTCCTGGGGTAGTCTGGCTACTCCTGACAAGTGGCTGCATATGGTGTGTAGTTACTACACCTGGAGTGTAGTTCCACCAGAAATAAGGATAGCTCCACCAGAGATAAAGATAGTTCCACCAGAGATAAAGATAGTTCCACCAGAGATAAAGATAGTTTGACCAGAGATAGAGATAGTTTGACCAGAGATAGAGATAGTTTGACCAGAGATAGAGATAGTTCGACCAGAGATAGAGATAGTTCGACCAGGGATAGGGATAGTTCGACCAGAGATAGAGATAGTTCCACCAGAGATATAGTTCCACCAGAGATAGAGATAGTTCCACCAGAGATAGAGATAGTTCCACCAGAGATGAAAACTCTTCAAGGCACAAGAAACTGAAGAACATACAGAAAACCTTCAATCTTAGTATAAATTCGCTCAGTCATCTCAACTACTGAGATGAGATTATAAGAAGCCATCTCGATAAGCATAGCTTGAGTAATGATACTCAGCATGGATTCACAAGAGGCCGGTCTTGTCTAACTAATTTATTAACTTTCTTCAGTAGAGCTTTTGAGGCTGTTGACCACGATAAAGAATTTGATATTATTTACTTAGATTTTAGTAAGGCTTTTGATAGAGTTTCGCACCATAGACTGTTAAAGAAAGTGGCAGCTCATGGCATTGGGGGAAAAGTGCTCTCGTAGATCGAGTCATGGCTCACTGACAGGAAGCAGAGAGTGTCCATAAATGGGGTTAAATCCGAGTGGGGATCTGTAACAAGTGGCGTTCTACAGGGATCAGTCTTGGGCCCGTTGTTGTTTATAATATATATCAATGATCTTGATGAGGGAATTACTAGTGATATGAGCAAATTCGCCGATGACACAAAGATAGGATAATTGATTCAAACGTAGATGTTATGGAACTTCAGGAGGATTTAAACAAACTCTATTCTTGGTCAGAAAAGTGGCAGATGCAGTTCAATGTAGATAAATGCAAGGTTCTGAAGCTTGGGAGTGCCCATAACCCTAGTACTTATAAGTTAAATGATGTAGAACTTAGCCATACAGATTGCGAAAAGGACTTGGGGGTTATGGTGAGCAGCAACCTTAAACCAAGACAGCAATGCCTAAGCGTACGTAATAAGGCAAATAGATTACTGGGATTTATATCAAGAAGTGTAAGCAACAGAAGTCCAGAGGTCATACTGCAGCTTTATACATCATTAGTAAGGCCTCACCTAGATTATGCAGCTCAGTTCTGGTCTCCATATTACAGAATGGACATAAATTCGTTAGAAAACATTCAGCGTAGGATGACTAAATTAATACATAGCATTAGAAATCTTCCTTATGAAGAAAGATTGAAGACTCTTAAGTTACATTCACTTGTTAGACGAAGAATGAGGGGATACCTGATCGAAGTGTATAAGTGGAAGATAGGTATTAATAAATGGGATATTAATAAGGTCTTGAGGATGTCTCTCCAAGAGAGAACCCGCAGTAATGGATTTAAATTAGATAAGTTTAGATTTAGAAAGGACATAGGAAAGTATTGGTTTGGAAATAGGGTAGTTGATGAATGGAACAGTCTACCTAGTTGGGTTATTGAGGCTGGGACTTTGGGTAGTTTTAAATTTAGGTTGGATAA
>NC_091356.1:3720131-3721904 GCF_038502225.1 Cherax quadricarinatus | reverse complement strand
AATATAATATACTGCTTGTTGAGGTAGTACACAAACAGGGACTAGAATGAAATTAACTCAGAGGCGTCCACACCACCGTATGTCCTTCGATGGTGGGTACACCATATAGCTTGGCTAGATGCACCATTGTTAAGGATTGTGTGGTCTAGTGGTCTAAAGCATCATGCGTTTTCTCTCACCATGATGCATGCCAAAATAGCATGGGTTCGACTCCATGGCTAGTGCAGAGTTGTTATTGATCAATACGACTTGTTTCGTGGGTACAACTATATATATATATATATATATATATATATATATATATATATATATATATATATATATATATATATATATATATATATATATATATATATATATATATATATATATATATATATGTCGTGCCGAATATGTAAAACTGGTCAATTAGCAAGAACTCATTTAAAATTAAGTCCTTTCTAAAATTTTCTCTTATAAGATATATTTTTTTCATTAATGTTGATGTAAAAATTTATAATTTTGCACCAAAAGGAACTTAGAAAACTTACCTAACCTTATTACAACAAGTGCAATTTATTTTAGCCTAACCCAACTAAATATATTTTAGATTTGTTTACTATAATTTAATACTAAACAAACACAGTGAAATATATTTTTTTCGTTAGGTTCAGAATGATTTTGTCGAAATTATTGCATACATAATTTTTCACTTGTCCTATATGGCAAGAAGAGTGTTGCTATTTAAGCCAAAATCGCAAGTTCTGCCTATTCGGCACGACATATATATATATATATATATATATATATATATATATATATATATATATATATATATATATATATATATATATATATATATATATATATATATATATATGTGTATATATATATATATATATATATATATATATATATATATATATATATATATATATATATATATATATATATATATATATATATATATATATATAGAGGTACCACCTCTATAACTGGACTGGGGACCCTCATACTCAGAGAAGACAATAACCGTATCTCAAGGTTCTCCCTGTAGCTCTTTGAATATTTTCTTCTCCTACCACCCACTATATTTTATATTCTATGGGAAAATTTATTAATAGACAGAATACGTTTACAGGAAAAACAAACATGAATACAATTGTACAATACGTCAAAAATTATGAATTTTCTCCAGCTCCTCCGAAGCTGGACGCAAGCCAAGTATGCAGCAAGCATTTCCCCTCTGGACGGCCATGCTGAGGTGCTCTAACATGAAAATGGCTACCTTGGGCCCTTGGTGGTGTCGATTAGTCTGGAACTCAATTCTTTAAGGAAAGGTGTGGCATTTTTTATACATGATCCCAAGGTCTCTGATTCCAATGGGACAAATTGATACTGTTGGCTTATGTCCCTGTACTAGCTGATCTTGTACTTCTCCCTGTGGTCAGCAGCTCCTCCCTGTCACCCGACACTGTGATGGATATAGGTGTCAGCCAACGTCGACACACAGGCATAGTCCCATGCTAAGCGCTTGCCATTCTTTCAAGGATAGATGGTGATCCCGTCGGGGCAGTTTGCTGGGTTGTGGGTATTGTTGGCTGCTAGTGCTTGGGGCTCTTTCTCGCCTGGGCATCCAGCTGTAGCAAGGGTTCTCTTTATAATGTCGTTGACTTCATTGTGTGTACTGGTTTTGGAACAGTTACGACCTTGTAGAGCATATTGGTAGGCTTGCGCATCGCCGCAAATACACATGTATTCCGTGTGAATTGGGGCAGCAAGGCTCAGATGTAT
>NC_091356.1:3582631-3712631 GCF_038502225.1 Cherax quadricarinatus | reverse complement strand
CAAAACAACCACTCTGAAAAAATAGAGAAATTCCAAGCGCTTTCGTGACTACTCACATTATCAAGGAACTATGATAATGTGAGTAGTCACGAAAGCGCTTGGAATTTCTCTATTTTTTCAGAGTGGTTGTTTTGCATATATATATATATATATATATATATATATATATATATATATATATATATATATATATATATATATATATATATATATATATATATATATATATATATATATATATATATATATATATATATATATATATATATATATATATATATATATATATATATATATATATATATATATATATATATCTTTATATATATATGGTATTGATCAATAGCAACACTGCGCTACTCAGGGTGTGAACCCATGTTGTACTGGACTGCCATTGTGAGCGAGAACCACATGATGCCTTAAACCACTGGACCACCCAATCCTACAAGAACCAAGCACACAGCACAGAGCTATGTATTTTACCTTGGTCTGAGGACATATGGGGGTGTGGGAGCTTTCAAGCTAATTTCATTCTCATCCCTGTTTGGTGTACTATCCTACAAGCAGCATTTTCATATTACTGTAGCCACGAACGAGTGGTATTGATCAACAGCAACACTGAGTTACCCAGGGTTCGAACCAATGTTGTACTGGCCCGCCACTGTGAGTGAGATGATTGGTGGAATTTCGGTGATCATAGAAACTAATTTCCGCAGACGCAAGTGCCTTGAATCAGCACTAATCGCTGTTTCTAATACAATTAAACAAAACAAAGGCAGCTTCACAATCTCTGAAGTCTTAGCAAGAATCCTCCTGGAGAACCGTAAACACTGCCATCGCATAGTCTCTCCTGCTAATACTACACAAGCGCATTACAGAGGATGAACACTGAAACAGACCTTCTCTAATCCAGCCTCCAATAGAAATATTTGTCTAACCTATTTTTATGCTTCTCAAGTAATAGCTTTTATATCATTTTACTCTTGTACAAGTTAATTGTTCTACCATATTGTTTCACTACTACTACAACTTATATCACTACTACTACTACTGCTACTACTACTACTACTACTACTACTACTACTACTACTACTACTACTACTACTACTACTACTACTACTACTACTACTACTACTGACTACCACTGGTATTACACCTCACTCTAAGCCTGTATATACCCTATGTGTCCATGTATTGTAGGTAAGACACATATGCAACAGTTAGGTATCTTTATTTCGAAACGTTTCGCCTATACATTAGGCTTCTTCAGTCGAGTACAGAAAAGTTGATAGAAGCAGAATAGACGTGAGGATGATGTAATCAGTCCATGTATTGTTTGTAACGGCTTGACAAAGCTCCTAGAGAGCGAAACGTTGCCACAATAAAATGTCACATTAGTTAAACTTGTGTCCTTTTACTTTACATATTGTCGGTAATTCTACCAACATAAATACAACTTGAGATATCTAAAATGGAGGTGTGTAGCAAATAATATTCTAGCAGAGATCACCTCAGGAGGCAGTTCAAATGAAAATTCACACACACACAAGCTATTAAATCTCTACACTAAATTCACTTTAAACCAGCAAATATTAGAACCTATAAAACTAGAAAATATGCAGGACCTCTTCTTCACTAACAACGACGATCTGATACGTAATATAACCGTATCAAAGACAATACACTCAGATCACAACATAACAGAGGTGCAGATATGTATGTACAGGGCTTCTGACCAGCAAAACGTGATCAGATACTTGGAGTTTACCTGGAGAGCGTTCCGGGGGTCAACGCCCCCGCGGCCCGGTCTGTGACCAGGCCTCCTGGTGGATCAGAGCCTGATCAACCAGGCTGTTGCTGCTGGCTGCACGCAATTCAACGTACGAACCACAGCCCGGCTGGTCAGGTACCGATTTTAGGTGCTTGTCCAGTGCCTGCTTGAAGACAGCCAAGGGTCTATTGGCAATCCCCCTTATGCATGCTGGGAAGCAGTTGAACAGTCTCGGGCCCCTGACACTTATTGTATTGTCTCTTAACGTGCTAGTAACACCCCTGCTTTTCATTGGGGGGGATGTTGCATCGTCTGCCGAGTCTTTTGCTTTCGTTGTGAGTGATTTTCGTGTGCAAGTTCGGTACTAGTCCCTCTAGGATATTCCAGGTGTATATAATCATGTATCTCTCCCGCCTGCATTCCAGGGAGTATAGGTTCAGGAACTTCGAGTGCTCCCAGTAATTGAGGTGTTTTATCTCCGTTATGCTCGTCATGAAAGTTCTCTGTACATTTTCTAGATATGAGGGTACCTTCAAAACATTCAATTTCAATAACAAAAACATACAATGGGATCAAGTCAACCATGACGTAAATGAAACAAGCTGGGAAGATATCCTAAACAACACAGATCCGAACCTTTTCCTAGAAAAACCTAACTCTATGGCACTTCAGGTCTGCTCACAGCACATTCCGTTAAGAAATAGACAGAGATGATGTAAACTAGAAATAAAGAGACGTTCCCTGTACAGACGAAGGCAAAGAATCACAGAGCTGCTGAGAGGAGAAATAGCAAATATCGAATTTAAGCCGAAGGAATCTTACAGGAGACAAGAATCTCAGGAAAAACTAAATGCCATGAAGGAAATTGAAAAAAAAAAATTCTTCTCTTACACTAAATCTAAGGGTAAAAGAACATCCAGCATTGGATGCCTGCTTAGGCGGGATGACACATACACAGATGATAGCCAAGAAATGAGTGAGACAATAAAATCCTAATACAACTCAGTGTTCAGTGAGCTGTTACACAGACTAAAGATCGACAATCTAAATGAATTCTTTATGGCCAAGACCCAAAATTTGGTCATCTCAAAAATCTTTGATATTATCCTAACACCTCAAGACTTTGAAAAGGCAATAAATGACATGCTCATGCGCTCTGCCCCAGGCCAAGACTCATCAAGAACTTGTAAGAAGCCCGTCATATGCCGTCAGCATTCTAAAGAGAGGGAGCATGGACACGGTCATTCCACACTCACTAAAAACTACAGACATAGCCCCATTCTACAAAAGTGGCAGAAAACCAATTGCAAAAGAACTACAGACCGATAGCACTAACATCCTATATTATAAAAATCTTTGAAAGGGTCCACAGAAGCAAAACTGCCAACCACCTACATACCCATCAGTTACACAACCCAGGGCAACACGGGTTTAGAGCAGGTTGCTCCTGCCTTTCCCAGTTACTGGATTACTATAACAAAGTCATGGGTGCTATAGAGGATAAACAAAATGCATAAGTATTATACACAGACTTTGTGAAAGCCTTCGACAAGTGCGTCCACGGTGCACAAAATGTGTGATAAAGGAATAACAGGAAATGTTAGTAGATGGATCTATAACTTTCTAACAAATAGAACACAAAGAGTAATAGTAAAGAAGGTAAAGTCTGAGGCACCTACTGGGAAAAGCTCTGTTTCACAAGGCACAGTACTCGCTCCCATCCTATTGCTCATCCTCATGTCTGATATAGACAGATGTAAGCCGTGTCTTCCTTTGCGGATGACACCCGAATTGTCATGACAGTGTCCTTCATCGAAGACACCGCAATACTCCAGGCGGACATCAACCAGATCTCCAAATGGGCCACTCAAAACAGTATGAAGTTCAATGAAGAGAAATTTCAACTACTGAAATATGGAAAATTTGAGGAAATTAAAACTGTATCGGGTATAAAACAAATTCTAACCATACAATAGAGCGAAAAAGTAATGTGAAGGACCTGGGTGAGATATTGTCAGAGGATCTCACATTCAAGGACCAAAACAATGTGTCTATCACATCTGCTGGAAAAATGAGAGGATGGATACCTGGAGATTACCTGGAGAGAGTCCCGGGGGTCAACGCCCCCGCGGCACGGTCTGTGACCAGGCCTCCTAATGAGAACATTCAAAACTAGTGACTCAAAAATCATGATGATTCTCTTCAGATCGTTTATATACCTGGAGAGGGTTTCTGGGGTAAACGCTCCCGCGGCCCAGTCTGTGACCAGGCCTCATGGTGGATCAGGGCCTGATCAACCAGGCTGTTGCTGTTGGCTGCACACAACCAGACGTATAAACCACAACCCGGTTGGTCAGTTACTAACTTTAGGTGCCTGTCCAGTGCCTTCTTGAAAACAGCCAGGGGTCTATTGGTAATCCCCCTTATGTATGCTGGAAGGCAGTTAATCAGTCTTGGGCTCCTGTCTCTTATTGGATTGTCTCTTATCGTGCTAGTGACATCCCTGCATTTCATTGTGGGGATGTTGCATCGTTTGCTGAGCCTTTTACTTTCATAGAGAGTGAATTTCGTGTGCAAGTTTGGTATTAATCCCGCTAGGATTTTCCAAGTGTATTTAATAATGTATCTCTCCCGCCTGCATTCTAGGGAGTACAGGCTGAGGAACTTCAAGCATTCCCACTAATTTAGGTGTTTTATTGCAGTTATTTGTGCCATGAAGGTTCTCTGTACAATTTCTATGTCAGCAGTTTCGCCTGCCTTGAAAGGTGCTGTTAGTGTGCGAACTCAAGAGTGTCATCATGGACTTGGCATCCCTAGTTTTGAAGGATCTCATTAACCATCCTGTCATTTTTCTTTCAGAAGCGATTGGTACACTGTTATGGTCTTTGAAGGTGAGATTCTCTGACATGATCACTCCCCGATCTTTCACATTAGTTTTTCACTCTATTGTGTGGTTGAAATTTGTTTTATAATCCGATATAGTTTTAATTTCCTCACGTTTTCGATATCGGAGTAATTGTAATTTCTCACCATTGAACTTCACATTGTTTTCTGTGGCCCATTTAAAGATTTGGTTGATGTTCGCCTGGAGTCTTGCGGTGTTTTCATACAAATTTGGGTGTCATCTGCAAAGGAAGACACGGTGCTGTGGCTTACATACGTGTCTATGTCTGATATGAGGATGCAGAACAAGATGGGAGTAAGCACTGTGCCTTGCGGAACAGAGCCTTTCACCGTAGCCACCTCATACTTTACTCTGTTTACCTCTACTCTTTGTGTTCTATTTGTTAGGAAGTTATAGATGCATCTACCAACTTTCCTGTCATTCCTTTATCACGCGTTTTGTACTTTATTACACCATGGTCACACTTGTCAAAGGCTTTTGCAAAGTATGTGTACACTACATTTGCATTTTGTTTGTCTTTTAGAGCATCCTGGACCTTGCCATAATGGTCCAGTAGTTGGGACAGGCAGGAGCGATCTGCTCTAAACCCATGTTGCCTTGGGTTGTGTAACTGATAGGTATCTAGATGGGTGGCAATCTGGCTTCTAAGAACCCTTTCAAAGATTTTTATGATGGGATGTTAGCGCTATTGGACTTTAGTTCTTTGCTATTGCTTTACTGCCCCTTTTGTGGAGTGGGATTATGTCTGTTGTTTTCAGCAGCTGTGGGATGACCCCTGTGTCCATGCTCCCTCTCCATTGGATGTTAAAAGCACTTGATGAACACGAAGTTCCATGGGTCTGGGCGGCTTGGGGCAGAGTGCATGAGCATGTTATATATTGCCTTTTCGAAGTCATATGGCGTCTGGAAAATATCAGATAGGTTTGAGTCCACCAAATTCTGTGTCTCTCTCATAAAAAAATCATATAGGTCATCGACTCTCAGTCTGGTTTTTTCTAGGCTGGAATACTGCTGTCAGTATAGCTACTGAATCCCTTTCAGTAGGCTCAGCGACTAGTATGTGTGACGCCACGTGATGCCGCATGAGACCACTGTGTAGACAGCCTGTACTGTCTGCACAGACAGCCTTGCTGTCTGCTAGCTTAGTTCATATTTTGCACCACTCAGGTGCTGCCCTCTGGGCCTGCCCAGGTCTGTGGGAAGCTGGTCCCACACTCTCTCACTCACACAGCAGCCTAGCAGGAAGACACAAGGCCTAGTAGTTTTCCCTCTCATGGGATGGCCCTCCTGGGCCATGGGCACAACACACAAGCCTGTGTACCCACCACGACATTGTAAATAAACAAAGAAGCCTCGGGAAGACCTTTATAATTCACACCCCGCTTTCAGCTCACCAAATAATCTCTTTATAAATGGTGGGAAGCGGTGGTCTCAGCAGCTGTGTTTGCCCAGAGAGAGGAAAGGATGAAGTCATCTTCACTTCATCACTCCATGCAAGAAGCATCCGTCTCTCAACGATTTATCCTGATGTCGTGTCTGCACGTTTCAGCATCCAGACACAGGTACAAGCAGGATCCAGCCGAAATTTACCGAATTTCTTCGAGAATTGTAAGTGGGGTCCCAGTGACCCCACGCTACAGCATCCCATGCTGTTTCTCAAGTCACGTGTTCAGCGTCACTTGTATGTTGCTGTTATTGTTCAGCTCAGCACAGCTGTTTTAGCAAGCCAGAGGTGAGTTTTGTGGGTTTTCTGCCAGTGTTTCTCCCTCCGTTGTGGGGGGGAGGGGGAGGGGGAAAGGGGTTCCCACCTTCCCATGTCTTTACTACACCTCACCAGCCTACCACCACACTCCACCATTTGTTTTCACCCTTGCGTTTTTTTGCTGTTTTTCGGGGGATTCATTGAAAGGCGGGATCAGTCCCCGAGGCTACTCAAAGCACGGGGATCAGCATGGAGATCAGAAAGCCAGGGGATCAGCATCCCCGGGATAAAAACCCACGGGGATTGAAAACCCTCTGGATAAGAAAACAGGATCAGCGCCAGATCAGAAAATGGGATCGGGAAATGGGACAGCATGCCCCAAGATCCGAAAAATGGATCAAACCCCCGGGGGGGCAAGTCATGGGATCTACGCCATGTAGTTACCCCCGATCCCCCGGGCCCCCGGTGTGGTCTGCTGCGATCATGGTCCCCGACGATGTTCCGATTCCCCGACTCAGATGGCCTGTGTACCTCGAGATTTTGCGATGTCACAGTGGGTGTAAAATTTAAATCATGCCGACATCACTTGATGTCCATCAAGTTTCAAAATATTTCGATTTTTAGAAGATGGGAAGATATATGTCGGTGTTTAATTTTCTCAGTCGTGTTCTCCATGTTAGTTCAATTTTTTGCTGAGAAAAACATCATTTTGGTTGGGGGGCGTTGTACCACATTCCCCCCGGGGGTGTTTTTCCCTGTTTCAGTGAGGTCTGACCAGATTTGAGAGCACCCTTTTTGTTAATCCCTGTGACCAGATATCAATGCCTCTTGGGGAGCCCCTTGCGAAAGCCCCTGGGGGTTTGTACCCCGCAATGGGTCCCTCGGGTTTTTTTTTTCACCCCCCAGACCTAAAGTTATTTGTGGGAAAAAATCTGGGGGGCCCTTGCAACCCATAATCCCTGCCGAGAATGACACTCCGCCCAGAGCCCGTGGCGGCGCCGTCACCTTGTCACAAACTTCAGGAGGGCCTGCACAAAGAAGATGTCACTTTGACTGTAGCCCCTCCCGCAGTCTGGTTTTTAGACTCCCAGATGTTTTGCCCTTGTCCGCACATGCCCAAACCCTTTCTCCCGCCCCGCAGGAACCCAGCAACAGTACCATCAAAACCTTTATACTTTCCCAAAGTCAGGGCCCCGTTTCCGATTTTGTTGATCCCTTGGGGGCACCAGCATGTCGTGCCCCCGATTGAGAGAAAACCCGCAGCAACTCCTAGATGACTGCTTACTGTTCCAAGGAGACCATAACCCCCGAGCACAGCTCAGCTGCAGCAAAAGTCTCCGTTGCAGATCTGTCCAGCTGCACAGACAGCCTCGCTGTCTGCTAGCTTAGTTCATATTTTGTGCCACTCAGGTGGTGCCCTCTGGGCCTGCCCAGGTCTGTGGGAAGCTGGTCCCACACTCTCTCACTCTCACAGCAGCCTAGCAGCAAGACAGAAGGCCTACTAGTTCTTCCTCTCATGGGATGGCCCTCCTGGGCCATGGGCACAACACACAAGCCTGTGCACCCACCACGACATTACAAATAAAGTAAGAAGCCTCCGAAGACATTTATAATTCACACCCCGCTGCCAGTTCACCAAATAATCTCGTTACAGCTGTGCTCCCGGCCTCATCCTTACTCTGCACTTAGGTCTACAGGCAACACAGGCAGCTGGGCCTCTCCCTCTCATGCTCTGCTAATATATGTGTTACCATCCAACAACTGTGTTTAACTCCAACCATCACATCTCCACAAACCCTCTCGACAAATGGTGGCAGCGGTGAGCACGTAAATTTGATATTTTTGCAGATGTATGGAGATAACTTCTGTCAGCCGAAGACGGACATTTTGTGTAACCAGAAGGCTTACCCTAGCAGCCAGCTACCCAAGCAAGCATTCACCAGCCTGTTTGCTTCCTGCTTACTGGTTAGTCTTTGTGTCTTAGTGTTTATCTGCTTATTTGCATTATTTCCGAGGGGTTGACCTAGGTTTGCAAATTAAGCCAAGCCACCAAGCCAGTCTGTGGGGGGGAGTCTTGCAGCCTACACCATTCAGCCTGTCTTAAGTACTAGCCTTGCCTGCTAAGCCAGCTTTCCACCCCTGTTGTGCTCATCATTACAAGTTCTCAAGCCAGACTGTGTGAAGGGTAAGCCAAGCAAGCCAGTCAGCTAACCCAGGTGACTAACCCAGTACTCAAGCAAGCCACGTGAGTTCCAGCCTTCACCGTCGCTTTGTGATTCCTGTTCTAAGCTATTCTGAGTGCTTTACCATCCCTGTGGTGTTGTGGTATTTTGTGGGTTTTTAAGCCAGCCTGGCTTAGAATATTCTCATGCCTAGTGCAGGTGTACCCAGAGCATATGGATTACACCATTTTCCCGTAGGCCCTGCCACCATGCGGTCTCCCAGCATTCTGCCTCAACCACCCACACCTTCCCACTACCACTGTTTTTTTTTTTACCCTTATAACGGGTCCTAGTACCTTATTTTATGGACCACATAGGGGGTCAAGACGCAAGATTGTTCCTTCGACCCTGTGCGCCAACGTGAAAACCTCCTGTGTGCGTTTATCGTCGATTTAAGTGCAAATTCTTCGAGATGTCATCTTGTTTGAGAGCAGTGGAGAGCCACGCCAGCAACAACCACCCTTCACCACCACTACCCTCATTCTTCACTAACATAGCTCTAGTGATAATAAGCTTTTTACACAGACATTTGTGAGTGTTGAGACTTTTTTTTTTCTTGTTCAGTGATTTCTTAGTGACATTCCTTTTTCATTATATCCTGTTTGCAATATTTTTTTTTGCTTTCTTCAGTGTTTAATTTTTGTGCTTTATTTTATGTCTGTTGTGTTGTAGTCTTTTTTATATACTTGAAGTACTTTAACGTTTTTTTCCTTGTTGTGTGCATATATAAGCAGTATAAACTTGTGTTTACACTTCAAAGTTATCTTGTGTTCACAGTACTGTGTTCCTTGCCTAGTAATTTATGCAGTGAAGTATTTCAGTAACTTATCTTATATCCTGCATCACAGCTCAGTATTGTCTCAGTGTATTCTTGCTGTTTTAGTATTAATTCTTTTCACATTTTACTGTGTGTTGAACATTCTTTTGTGCTAATTCTTTATTTAGCCAGTGTCTAATGTGTTCTATCTCCACAGACAATAGTGCCATTACTTTGTTGAAGCAAGAGAATTATTTTCCAATTTTTGTCTACACAAAACCTTACTGCAAGAAAATTCTCATAGTATTGTGCATATATTGATGTGTTTTGTTTCTGCATTATTGTAAGTGTTAATCTTTCTCTGTTTTGCATTTTTGCCCTTTATTAGTATTCATGTTTTATTGAACAAATTCACTCTTAGTGCAATTTTTACCTTCTCTTTAAAGTAAAGCATTCTTTTGTTTGTTCAGTGAGTGTTGCTTAAGCTGCAATTAAGAGTTAAAGTGTTCAATCAGTTCATCCCTTGATATTAATTTTTATTGTTTTTGTAAACTGCATTTCTTGTGTGTGCAATTTTTTTTACTTTTGCAGTATTGCCTCATTCTGCAATGACTCTTGTGCAAGTATTGTGCTGCCATTATTTTTTTCTTTCAGAATTTTTAATGTAGCGTTGTGTTGTGCAATAATTTTTGATTAGTAATTGTTATATGCAATAGTGCTACAGTTTAAGTGCAATATTCTGTGATTTCAGTTTTACATTTTTTGTGTTCTGTGCACAATATTTTACTCTTTTGTGTCGCTTTATTTTTTTTTTTAGAGATTTGCTTTCCAAGTACATTTTAATTTTGCACAAGATTTATTGATTCCATTTTATCATTTTTGATTGATTTATCATTTATTGTTGAATTTGTTTACTGAATTGAGAGTAAAGACAACTCACTGTGCCTTTAATTCAAATTAAAGGAAATTTGAGTAAATTTGATTCGAGTAAAGTACAATTTCTCTCGATTTTCAAAGTGTTGCTTATCCAGTTGACTATTTTTTTTTTATGTGAGTTTTCCTTGCTCTACAGTGTGACTTGTTATTTTTCTTTAATTTTGCAGAATAGTTAAGTATTTTTTTCCCCATTTAAGCTTACTGTGTCATATATTCTCTCTATTATTCTTGCTTTCATGTTCTTGAGTAGGTTCCCTGAGAAGATGTCCCAGTCACTTTTGAATGCTCACTTAGAGTATCATGCCAGTCCAAGTAAACATGAATCAGTCCACAGTCTCAATATCCCCTTACTGACTGAAAGACAGTACCTAGCTCTTAGACAATGTGTTTGTTCTCACAGCTTGTATCTGAGATTTGTTAAAGTGCTGCAAAATGTGAAGTTCAGATTAAGTCCTGATAGATCCGTGAATTACTTATTAACATAGCCGAGCGGTCAGGAACTAATCATACTGTCACTCCTGTCTGGAATCCAGCCACAATATCGTGCACGCAGGATAGTGTACAGTTACCTTGGGTTTCAGAGGAACCTCAGTCAACAATGGGTGCTGAGACTACTATCCCTGTGATGATGACTTGTTCAAGTAGACGTTCCTTCCAGGGGACGCTTTGTGAAGAACGTTACTTGTAATAAGTTATGCCATCTCTTGGTGATGCCACAAGCCGTTGCAGAAAGACATTTCTGTGGCCAGTGTACTCACTTGAGTGTTGTTGTTGTTGTTCCTTGTGTTCCAGATGATGATACTATCCTTGTTGACAGTAATCCGTGCATTGTAAAAAGTTGTTTCTCGAGTAATCTTCATATGTTGTTAATGTTTATCGAGCAGTCTATAGCAGATACCTCATGTGTGGAAAATTAAATTTACCTGGATGTTACTCATAAGGTACATACCAGTAAATGGTAACAAAGATAATTATTCTTTATCAAGGTTACAGAGATAAGTAGGAATTTTAGGACAACTAGGTCGCAAGAAATGTCCCCCTTTGAATCCTACTACTGTCATATCCACAAGTCACTCTTGACCTACATTAATTTCAAATCAAATATACATTACCAGATATTATGGTAAACATTAATATAAATATGTGGGCTGTTTGTTAAAATTAATAAATGATTAGATATACACATTTATGTAACAGAAGGAAAATTTATCTTAATACCACTAAACAATTAGTCTGGAGATTACTGTGTGTCATGTACAGAACCCCCAAGTCTAAATTTATGAAGAAAATACTAGTCACAATTTCAACACAAATAGACAACTTAACTGGGGTTCCTGGAGCTGTCCTGTCCATCTGCTTAATGCTCTTATTATGCAGGACTGCAAATCCAACAATTTTGGCTCCTATTTGAGAGGTTTTAAGCCCAATATAACCCCTAGAGCGACGAAACTTTATGCACATTTCATTAGCATGCCTGTACCACATTAAAAAACAATGGCGTCTCTCCCCCAGTGATGCTCACCCCTCGCTGGTTCTTTATTTATTTACAAATTAATTTTTATTACCTACAATATAGGCCATCAATTTACATATAAAATACACTTTATTTCTGGAGAATATACAGTATTTTTTACACTGCGGCCGGGCAGAGTTCATTGCTAAACGACTCAAATTCCAGCCGGTTCTGGCTTGAGTTACTGTTCTCCTAGTAGGTCTTACTACAATTTCACCTTTCTGCATCACTTGGTCAGCGTTACTGTACCCAGCGATATTGTACCCAGATGCCTTGTGCATCTGGGTACAATATCAATACTTTGCCCAGAGGCCACAATGTTCGATGCTGTTCAGTATCAATTAACACAATGTCACCTGGTTGAATGTTCTGTTGATTTACTGCCTCTGTCGCATCATAAAAGTGTTCACGTAGCGTAAGAAGATATTCCTTATGCCTTACATTAGACCAATGATCAATTACTTTATTTAACATTTTAAATTTATCACACAACACTGCCGCATCATTGTAACCTTTACCACTTTCTTCCAGATTATTTCTATAGACAGGGGCAGCTTCCAATTTCCTTCCACATATTAGATGAGAAGGTGTTAATACATCTGCATCAGGTGTATCACTCATGTACGAGAGAGGCCGATTATTTATTCGAATCTCCGCCTCCACTAACACTGCATGGAATTCTTCCAAATTAATTCTCTTCCGGTGTAGTACTTTACGGAGACACCTCTTCACTGTGCCTATTAGTCTTTCATACAGCCCCCCCTGCCAAGGGGCTCTAGGAGTAATAAATTTCCAGGTATTAACAGAGATTGAACATCGTTACTCTTATTTAATTCTATCAAGTGTTGAGCACCCGCTACAAAATTTGTGGCATTATCCAAAATCATCAATCTTGGACAGGATCTCCTAGCTGCAAATTTTCGAAACAGTTGTATAAACTGTTCTGCAGACAAGTCCTGAGCCACTTCTAAATAAACTTCCCTAGTAGCAGTACAAGTGAACAAGCATACATACACTTTCAGTGGAACACCATCTGAAGTACCTGTTAAAATGATTGGACCACTATAGTCTACACCTGTTACATCAAATGGTTTCACTAATTGTACACGCTCCTTTGACAATGGTGGAGGACCTGGATACATATAGGATCTGGCATCCACACAGCGACATGTTACACAAGATTTAACCACCCTTTTTACACTTTGCCGTCCTTGTGGAATCCAGAAAGTTTCCCTAATACAATTTGAGGTATCTTGTACCCCACCATGCATTACATTTTTATGGGCATTTAAAACAATTAAATTTGTTAGATGATGAGTTTTGGGCATTAAGATAGGGTGTTTAGCATAATTGCCCAATTCAGCATGTTGTAACCTACCTCTGCACCTAATTACATTGTTCTCTAAATACAGCCCCAATTTTTCTATTATGGAGCCTTTCACAATTTTTCTTTCCATCATCAATTTAATCTCATTTCTAAAGATTTCTTCTTGTGCCCTCCGTATCCAGTATTCAAGGGGATGTGAAAACTTATACGAGGTATTCATCTTGTTTAGAAATTTAAACACCAACTTAGTTACATTGATTAGTTTGGGTAAAGAAGAATACCTATTTATATAAATGGCTAAAGAAGGACAAACTATTGGAGCGGTGGTCACAGTAATTTCAACAGTAATTTCAACAATTTTGTACAGGCCAGTTAGCTTTATTTACCAACCAGCTCGGTCCTTTAAACCATGATACAGCATTTACAAATTTAGCATGGATTCTCCTCACCAGGTACATGATTAAACATTAACATATGCTGACCCAAACTATTATATTTCTCTTGCATCTGATTAATTCCAGCAACTCTCTTTTGTACATACACAATTTTACTGTTTCCATTACAAATCCATTGTAAGGATACCTCATTATCAGGCCAAATTACAGTGTCACTAATATTTATCTCCTGCAACTTATTTCTTATATAATTAGCTAATTTGACACCTACATAAATGGCTGTTAATTCCAACTGAGGTAAGGTACATGATTTAATTGGAGACACTTTAGCCTTAGACATAACAAGAGAAATAACACTATTACATTGAAGGTAAGCAACTGCTCCATATACCAATTTTGAAGCATCACAAAAAATGTGGAGTATATTTTTCCCATCTGGATTGGCCACCTGGCATGGGAACTCCAACATTGGAATTTTTTCATAATCACCAATTAATTCATCCCATCTGTTAATGAATTCCTCAGGGAGAGTTTCATCCCAAGCACATTTAAGCTTCTATGCCTCTTGTATTAATAATTTCCCTCTTATAGTAACGGGTGACACTAAGCCTAGTGGATCAAAACATTTGGAAACTTCAGCAAGCAAAACTCTCTTAGTTAATTTATTGGGCATACTGTAATTATTAGGTTTTAACATTTACAAATCTCTCTCAGTATCCCAAGTTAATCCCAATACATTACTACATTTTGGTACTTCATCTCCAGCGTAATCTTTACTTATTTTGTCCTTTAATTTGGACGAATTACTATTCCATTCCCTCAGAGGCATATTTGCACTTTGAAACAAATTGTCACTGGAAAATCTTGGGTCCCTAGAGTCTAATCCTCCAAAGTGTTTCAAGCTCACAAGAAAGGTGGCAGAATTAACTATTATATCCTGCCTGACTTGACTTACAATAAATTGAGACTATAACAATCACCAAATCTTTTAAATACCTGTACTGTAGTCCTACCATAGAGAATGATTACTCATGGCTGGTGGTAACCGTCTGTGGTATGCAGCGTTGAAGTTCCAATGGTAGATTCGAGATGGAATTGAATCTTGATTCTGTCGAGTTGTATCCTCGCAAGGTTGCCACTTGTGAAGGTTTACTCAGCCCTGTAATAACTTCAGACAGTATTACCAAGGCTGGCTCCTCCTCAGGAAAATTAATGAATAGAAAAAGAAATAATAACAGACAAACATAAACACTTTATTATATAGAAAATATAAAATATAAAACACTTAAATATGAAATATTAATCCTACATAAAAGAAAATGAAAAATATAAATGATAACTGAATTCAACGCTAATTTAAAACTTGAGTGTCTGGTGTTGGTGACACTGCTTGTTGAAATCGTAGCCGTTGCCGATGATGGGGGGGGGGTCGCAGGTGTTGGTTACAACCCACTGGCTAGTTCTTCACAGTATAGCCTTGTGTATTCTATCCCGATGACAGGAAAGCAGGTTCTTTACCACTGCAATGATGAGGAGTTACGTCCTGCAATTTCATACAGGTGCACAGGTAATTAAATCCAAAAAGGGGAAGTCTCAGGACGTTAGTCCATCTCCATCAGTTCTTCTCGTTGATTGACAGGTGACCCTCTCTGTCATCAAAGCTGAAAAGATAGACAGGTTACCCACTGCTTAAAAAATCACTCTCCATGATAAGTACAGTACCTAAAAGATGTGGTGATTATTACAACAATCAACCTAGAGCAAGACTGAAAGGACTAAGTTTATTATTGGTCAAAAGTGAAGCTTTCAACCAATAAATCCACTAGAATACAAGGCAGGCATGTACTTACAGTAGTGCTGGGAGCTGTGAGTCTAGTGATTACTGTTTGGACTGGAGCCCCACACGTCACCTTTCGGGAAGGGGGGGAAGAATGAGGGGAAGTGATAGCGGGAGCTAGACTGACCCTACCTTAACAAGCAGCCGGCAATCAAACTATCACTTTAGGAGTGGGGGAGAAAAGGCGGGAATAGCGGGAGCTGGACTTACCCTAACTTAACAAGTAGCTGGCAAGCAAACTATCACTTTCGTGGAGGGGGGAAAAAAGGCGGGAATAGCGGGAGCTTGACTTACCCTACCTTAACAAGTAGCCGGCAATGAAACTATTGTTACTATATACTCCCTCGCTACTCCTATCTATTGAACTTTTCCCTCACACTACATCTGCATTTTGTTGGTCCTTCAAAGCATCCAAGACCATGTCATAGTGGTCCAATAGTTAGGATAGGAGGCAGGAGCGACCTGCGCTGAACCCTTGTTGCCCTGGGTTGTGCATCTGGTGAGTATCTAAGTGGGTGGCGATCTTGCTTCTTAGAACCCTTTCAAAGGTTTTATGATTTGGAATGTTAGTGCTATCGGTCAGTAATTATTTGCAGTTATTTACTGTGGAGGGTGGCTATGTCTGTTGTTTTTAGTGACTGTGGGATGTGTCCATGCTCCCTCTCCATAGAATACCTAAGGCACGTGATAGGGGCTTCTTGCAGTTCATGATGAACATGGAGTTCCATGAGTCTCGACCTGGGGCACAGTACATGGACATGTCATTTATTGTTTTTTCAAAGTCTTGGTTTCAGTCATAATTAAATTATTCATTTAATTGTCGACCCTTAATTAAATAACAAAAAAAGGCACAATACTGCAACTGGAGCGATACACAAAAAACTCACACATACAAGAGATGAGCTTACGACGTCATTTTGGTCCGACTTGGACCATTTACAAAGTCACACTAACGAGAAGTAGAGCAGGACAGGTATATATAGGCAGGAAGAGGTAGTGGTAGTAGTAGTTTTAGTAGTAGTAGTAGTAGTAGTAGTGGTATATTGCGACCCCTGAATGGGTCACAATGTTTATAATGTATATTACCTGTTCATATAATTTTACATTACTTATATTTGCGATAATAGCTAAATCATAAATATATTGCTTTATATTATTATTTGACTTAGTTATATTATTAGGTAAGATGTAACATTAATATATTATTCAGTGCTCATAGTTTGAGTGTTAACTAGCTAACAACATTGTCTAACAATCGTTGTGTTGGTTACGCTGCCGGCTTCTCAGTGTTGCTGGGCAGCAGCAGTCCACAGAGAGTCACATGATCACACGGCGGGTTATCACACCTCACCTGGGTGAGACTGTCTTGCTTTGACTCACCCTCTTTTCTGTTTTGGCTTGGCTTCCGACAAGACGTGTCTTCCTTACTGGCTCTTGTTGGAAGATCGTCTCTGTCGCTCTCTTGTTGTTGGTTCTGTGTAACTCTGTTCACAGAACATTGCCTAGACTTAGTGATTTTCGACGTTGTACTGAGGTTGTGTGTGGCATAGACACTCTGAGAAACTCAGGTCCTGAGCTGTAGTTTCTGACCTAATTTGTACTGGTATCTGTGTACTGTGATAGTCAGGGATTTTCTAATGCTGAACTTAGATTCAGTAGTATTGGAGTTTTGTGACTTTTGTGGAGGATCCGCAGATGGTCAATACTTAGTGTCATTATATTATCTCCTTATTTCTGATTCTTTGTTGCAGTTGCTTGTTATATTGCTGTTCGGCTTATCAGTCTTTTTATTGTTCAAACAAGCTGTTCTGATTGCCAGGTTGGTCAAGAAGTTAGTTTATGTGAGGACTTATAGTCAGTCACTGGTTAAGTGTAGTAGAGTTTTGAGACATAGTGAACTACTTAGAGCACTTACACACATACACACAAACTTGTACATATTTGTATTATGTTATTAAATGTTAACAATGTACCAGACAGTACTTAAAAGCCATTAAGATGTGATATGTCCCTTCAGCACAATACTACTGTACATGAGAGAAGTGATTATTATTATTTTCTTTATATTACTTTAATTTAATTTGATAATATACGCCTAGACAACTTTATTAATAAACTTATTAAAATGTTAATTTCTTTAGTTAGTAGCCTACCAGTTGTAATCCTGAAGCACTATTGAATCTTATTGAATTCTAATGCATAATTGGACCAGGATATTGACTACTTGTTACAAAAACCCAGTAACAGGCTGGATGCTAGAAGGACAGTCCTTTCTAGTGTTCACTGGAGATCTCTATGCTTATTAGAAATCGCGTTATTCGTAACATGATAAGTAGTAGTAATAGTAGTAGCAGTGGCAGAGATGGAAGGAAGTGGTAATGGGGAAGTAAGGAGGAGGAGCCAGTCAAATACAAAGAAAGGGGAGCACTGCAAGGGAACTAGGTGCCCACAGAGGGAGAGTAAGAACACAGAGGTGGGGGGTTAGGGGAAATAATGAAATAAATAATGAAGGAACAGAAACACAAGACAGAAGAAAGACAACCCGGAAGAGGAAAAAGGAAAGAGGAAAAGGGAAGAGGGAGAAGAAGAAAAGAGAAAGAATCAGGTTAAGTCATTGGTGTTCTGAAGTATGGAGAGGAAGGCATCCACAGAGACAAAGCCAGGACTAAGATTTGTACAAGGAAAGTTGTGTATTAGGAAGGATTCAACCAGACGGCGACTGTTAAAGTTGGAAGTAGGGAAGACAGTTTTAGCAGAAGACCAGTCAATAGGATGGCTGTGATCTCTGACATGACAGAAAAGAGCATTGTTAGTGTCGGCAAGCCTAACACTATTTTTGTGCTCCCTAAGTCTGTCAGAAAGAGATCGGGGGGGTTTCTCCAAACTAGTCGTTGGGTTGTCACTCAACAGCTGTGAATTCCCCACATCATCAGCAACTGCTACCATTTCTACAATACGTTGTGTTAACATCAACCAGACACCCCAGTCTAGCTGTACATATTAGTGTTGAATTCAATTATCATTTTTGTATTTCATTTTTCATTTCTCTTTCAAGTAGGATAAAAATTCATATTTAACTGTTTTATATTTTCATTTCTAAATAATAAAGTGTTTATCTTTGTATAATATTATTTCGTTTTCTATTCATTAATTTTCCTGAGGAGGAGCCAGCCTTGGTAATACTTACTGAAGTTGTTACAGGGCTGAGAAAGCCTTCACAATTGGCGACCTTGCCAGGATCACTCGACTGAATCAAGATTCAACTCCATCTCGAATCTACCATTGGAACTTCAATGCCGCATACCACAGACGGTTACCACTAGCCATGAGTAATCATTCTCTATGGTAGGACTACAGTACAGGTATTTAAAAGATTTGGTGATTGTTATAGTCTCAATTTATTGTAAGTCAAGTCAAGGCAGGATATACTAGTTAATTCTGTCATCTTTGTTTATGTGAGCTTGAAACGATTTGGAGGAATAGACTCTAGGGACCCGAGATTTTCCAGTGACAAGTTGTTTCATTGAGCTCTATTTATTATATCAAGGGTACTGTTGTAGGACACTCTTGATTTGTTGGTGAGAAGATTGGATGGTCAAGGGACCCCATTCAACTTACTGTTTGGTCGGAGCCGGCATAGAACCCTCTGTTTTCTTTCATACATACTGTTTAATCGAAGCAGGGATCGAACCCTCCGATTTATTTACAGTTTGAGCGGAGCAGGAATTGAACCCTCTGTTTTCTTTGATATATCCGTTTCATTTTCCCCTGGTAATTTAAGTTATTCTTGCAAGCATGGAGGAATACCAGTTTTGGATGAACACTGGAAGTAAGTTAGGAATAGCAGGGAAAAATTTAGAAGCTTTCATTAGCTCCAAGATCCAGGAAAGAGAAAGAAAGGAGAAAGAGAACCTTGAGAGAGAGGAGAAAAAGGAGAGAGAGAGAATCAAGAGAGAGGAGAAAAAGGAAAGAGATCGAATTGAAAGAGAAAATCAAGAAAGACAGTTAGAAAGAGAAAGAGAGGAGAAAAAGGAGCATGATAGACTTGATCGTGAGGAGAGAGCTAAAGTACGTGAGGAATAAGTTAAATTAAGAGAACTTGAGGAAAGAGAAAAAGATAGAAAACTTGATTAAAAAGCTAGAGAGAATGAATTGCGAGAGAGACAGAAAGATCACGAGATAGAGAAAGCACGCCTTGAATTAGAAAATAAAAAGTTAACTTTTACACAACAACAATTAGAGGAAGGAGTAACTGAACATCATACAGTTAGTGCACATAGTGCAACACCTAATTTACCTCCCTTCACAGAGGGTGAAGACATAACTTCATACATAATTAGGTTTGAAAATACCGCTACCCTCTGTGAATGGCCAGCTGACACCTGGGCTACCAGGTTAGGTATGTTATTTTCCAGTACAGCTTTGAATATTTATGCAACTTTGTTGCAGGATGTCACATGTAATTATAACCTACTGAAGAAGGCAATCCTTAAAGCATACCAAAAAACCACAAATTCTTATAGGAAAGATTTCAGGCATGCTACCTTAGAGCATGGCCAAAACTTTCAGCAGTTAGAGGTAACACAGTTCGTTTGTTCGACTTTTGGATAGAGAGTTCAGGAATTGATCACAGTTATGAATCTCTTAGAGACTTCATGGTTGCTGACCAGTTCCTGACAGCTCTTCCTCACCAGATACGAACATTCATTAGAGAACGTAACCTGATTAACGCTGATGAAGTTGCTGAGGCCGCTGACTTGTATGCTGAGGCTCACAATTCCTAGAAAGACCTAAAGGGATCAAATCCTAAGGGCAAGGGCTCACCAGATCTTAAGAAATCAAAGCCTTTAGTGGAAAGTAAACTGACGTCTTATATTCCGGTTTGTCATTTATGTGGCGTTAAGGGACACAAACATCCAGATTGTCCTTCAAAGAAAGTGCAAAAAGTTGGAAGATGTTTTAAAGACTGTAATGACCAGGCACTCTTCTGTTCAGGAACAGTTAATGGTATAAAAGTCTCAGACATATTATGTAACACTGGATGTACGTGCATCGTAATCTGGGACAAACTGTTCCCTAACTTTAAAATCTCTCGTATGTCCTCTATTCTTTCAGACTACTTGGGTCGTGAAAATACTTTCCCTACAATACGTTGTTACTTGAAAACTAAATGGTTCACAGGTTGGACTAATGCGGTACTAGCACCAATTACTTGTTCTATAATAGTGGGTAGCGTTAAAGGTGCCGTTCTTCCTTCGGAGGCAGATCTGTCGTCATCAGCCGTGGACCTAAGTTTTCCAGCTCCTCTTCCTTGCAAGTTAAATAAGCCCCTTAACAATTCTGCACCGGAAACTGCATTATCTCATACGGTTCATTTGGGGGTAGAAACAGATGATACTGGTAAGATGACAGTGGCCGCCCTTGGGCCCGTTTGATGTTAATGAGTTTGCAACCAGTTTCTTGAGGAATGGTGTGGCACTCTTCCCCCATGATCCCAGGGTCTCCAATCCCAATGGGACAAATTGATTCTTATGTCCTATGTCTCTGTAGTTGCTGATCTTGTACTCCTCCCTGTGATTTGCAACGCTTCTTTTTTGCCAAACACTGTGATGGATGTAGGTGTGAGCCAGCATCAGTACGTAGGTACATTCCCATGTTAAAAGCTTGCCATTCTTCCAAGGATAATTGGCGATCCCATCAGGGTAGTTTGTGGGATTGAGTGTTGTTGACTGCTAGAGATCGGGGCTCTCTCTCTGCTGGGCATCTAGCTATAGCAAAGTTCCTATTTATGATGTCGTTGATATCGTTCCATCTTGTGTGCCAGCCCTTTGTTTTGGAGCAGTTTAGGCCATGTAGACCATATTGATTGGATTGTGCATCGCCGCAAATCACGTATATTCCATGTGAACTGGGGCATCGAGGCAGAGCCACTGCAATACAGAGGGGTCTGTGGGTCGAGGTGTGTTTTCATTGCCAAAATGAGAACTGTCTGGAGGAAGTCCCTGGAGTGATGTGCACTCATAGCTTGGAGACTAGCAGTCTTCCTGTTGGATTTTGCATTCCTAAGCATGTTGGCAAGCACCTCTTCACTGTTCGGGCCATCCCAACTCGACTGTTTGAGGGCCAGGGCATGAGTCTCCCATTCAGTAATGGCACTGGCATAGCTAGGATCCTGATTTCCTGTTGAGTCACCAAGGTTGTCCATAATAATTTGTTTTATTAGCTCGTCTGATGATATGGAAGAGGGTAAGGAAGCTGGTAGGACAATCTGGTAGGATTTGCCTACTCCCAGCCCCCCTCCCCGAAAGCCTGACAGGAAGAGATTTAGTACACTCTTTAGCATGGTCTTTAGGAAGGAATCATATTCCTTGAGTTTTGGACTGCTGGAGGCTGGGGAGCATCTCAGAGAGGGACAGGCACCTGGTGAGTAGGCGAAAGGCGTAATGTGTGTCAGTATCTTTCATTCTGCTTTGCATCGTCCTAAGGTCTGAAATATTTTTTTCCCCAGAGTCAGACCAGTAGCATTGGACTTAAGAGGAGCATTATGGAGAGTGATATTGGCTGGATCGATGGCTCGTGCTCCTGGTAAAACAGCACTTATATGCTCAATTATCTATTGATTAGAAAAAAAATATTTTGCAAAGTGGTGGGGTTTAAAGAGTCCCTCATCAATGTCCTTTATTTTTCTGTTGTTCTCTATGAGAGATTCCTTATTGCTATTCAGAGTACAATCATCCAAGAACCAGATATTGAGCTCACTGGACAGTGTTTCTGTGGCTTCCTTGATGACCAGGCAGAAAAGAAAAGGGGGCTAGATTGTCTCCCCTCTTGTACACCCTCAAATGAGTCAAATTCATGGTCTGCATGAATGATGGATTGGTGATGCTCGACCTGTGTCTATGCACCAAAACTCCATGTCAGTTGTAAATGGCTATAAAATGCGTTTAGCTGTTATTATACCATACGCTGACAGATACACAAGATTACCTGATAACATAGGTGGTGGGGTTAAAGTTTATTAGAAGTAGAAATTTGGATAATAAAAATATTATCAGAATGGTATAAAAGATTCCCAAGTAAGGCATATTAATCGATACTGAGAAGAATGGTAGACAATATTTAGGGAAATATAAAGAGATACTACTAAGTAACCCTGAGAACATTCGAGTAGTCCAGACCAGGACATTTAAACAGACAAAGGGCACATTCATTTCCTTTCTTTTATTAATTAAAAAGGTTACACAGAACAATAGCAATCCCTGTATATAATATCCACTGAGAAACGTATTTTCTCAAGTCACATGACCTGTTTTAAGCAGCTAGAAAAAGCTGGGGGCTGGCTATAATATCTTCTAATTTCATAGTACCTGACATCTCAAAACCTTCCTACCCCATGTGGGGGGAGGGGGATGGTGGAGGTACAGGGTGGCACCGACCGTTGGCCCACATCCTAAGAGAGACTGTGGCAGGTGACAGACCCGCACTGCAATACTCTGAGAAAACTTCCCCTCACTCCATCAGTTGCTGCTTTGTATATATATATCTATAGTAACCCTCCCAGTGCGACTGGGAGGTATAGGGGTGCGTAAAGCAACGCATGTTGCTTTACCTGCTTTTCTGTCTTCGTGTTTGGCTTCCAGTGCATTAGTCAAGAAGATAGTGCCCGAACGCTTGAGAGACTTGGTAGGAGCTCAAGACCCCAGGTTTACTGAAGCAGCAATTCGGTGGGACACCCTTACAGACTCCTCCAGTAGACCAGCTCCTCCCAAACAGCACAAACAGTCCCACTGGGACAAACCGATCATGGAAAAAATCGCCAACACAATGCTCTCCAATGCTTCAGGAAAGAACAAAGCTCGTCTCCTGGCAGTGAAGGCACCACACTCAGGAGATTTCCTGTTAGCTGTTCTCAGTTCCTCCCTGGGCACCCGTCTCGACCCACAGGCCATTCGGATTGGTGTTGCTCTTCGCCTAGCCGCCCCCATCCTCACCGAACATAAGTGTATTTGCGGCAGGGCGACAGCTGATCAATTCGGACTCCATGGTCTCGTGTGCCACACAGCAGAAGGGAAGTATGCCAGACATGAGGAGATCAATGACATAATAAAGAGAAGCCTCGCCACAGCCCGTTGCCCAGCTCAACGGGAACCCCAAGTACAGAGGTCTGATGGAAGTCAAAAGCGTCCTGATGGAGCCACTATGCTACCCTGGAAGGATGGAAAGCAGATTGCCTGGGACTACACCTGTGCTGCCACATTGGCAGACACCTACTTGCCATACTCTGTAGTGGAAAGGGGTGGAGCTGCCAGCCACAGGGAGACCCAGAAGATCCGAAAATATGAAGACCTTCCCCCTTGCTATAACTTCATTCCAATAGGGTCGGAGACCCTTGGAGCATGGGGCAAGTGTGCTCTAAAGTTCCTCAAAGAGCTGGGTGAAAAGCTCATCATAGAAACCAAGGACCACAGGGCGACCAGCTTCCTCTTTCAGAGACTCAGTGTTGCGATCCAGAGAGGAAATGCCTGCAGCATTCTGGGCACGCGGCCCACCGCAGGGGAGCTGGACGAAGTATTCGAGATGTAGCTCTGAGTTACCTATGTTGTTTTACTTTGTATCATATTTTTGTGAATGTTTTGTCAATGTATTTTGTCTTTAAATAAAATATATATACATAATATAGGGGGTGGTAGGAGAAAATTCTCAAACAGCTTCAGGGAGAATCTTGAGTTTTCCCTGAAGCAAGTTTATTCTTTTCTCTGAGGATGAGGGTCCCTATAACAGTTCTAGAGGTGGTACCTCCCTATATTCTATCTATCTATCTATCTATATATATATATATATATATATATACATACATATATATATATATATATATATATATATATATATATATATACATACATACATACATATATATATATACATATATACATACATATATATATACATATATACATACATATATATATACATATATATATATATATATATATATACATACATACATACATACATATATATATATATATATATATATATATATATATATATATATATATATATATATATATATATATATATATATATATATATATATATATATATATATATATATATATATATATATATATATATATATATATATATATATATATATATATATATATATATATATATATATATATATATATATATATATATATATATATATAGATATTGGAGTGTGAGCAGGGTAACATTTATGAAGGGGTTCAGGGAAACCGGCAGGCCGGACTTGAGTCCTGGAGATGGGAAGTACAGTGCCTGCACTCTGAAGGAGGGGTGTTAATGTTGCAGTTTAAAAACTGTAGTGTAAAGCACCCTTCTGGCAAGACAGGGATGGAGTGAATGATGGTGAAAGTTTTTCTTTTTCGGGCCACCCTGCCTTGGTGGGAATCGGCCAGTGTGAACACCAATACGCAAGCAGGTCTGACGACACAAGGAATGCATGCGTACAACACCGTAATTCACACAACCACTTGATAAACTACAGAAACTCAAGACTTATCGCCACAGAAGACAACACCCAATACCGAAGAATCCTGGAATCATCACTTATTTCTATATCCGACAACTTCAACCAGAATAGTGGCTTCTATAACATAGCTGAACCACTTGCCAAGAAACTTCTTCATCGCTATCCCACATAAGAACACTGTAGAAGGTCTGCTCACAAACTTGTCCAGTCTCCTTTCCAAGCTACCCAAGTTTTTAGACTCTACAACCCAACTCGGTACATCATCAGATGCAGCATTCTTCACCTGACCTCAGCCGGACTATAAATACTCGCTTTCCTTCCACCCCAGGTAGTTCTGTTTGTGACTTGAAAAAGCCCTCTGTGTGGGCGAAACGTAGTCAATAAAGGATCACATTATACTGCATTTGTGTTTATATTGCCAATAATAATATATATATATATATATATATATATATATATATATATATATATATATATATATATATATATATAAATTATATATATATCGTGCCGAATAGGCAGAACTTGCGACCTTGGCTTAAATAGCAACGCTCATCTTGCTATATAGGACAAGCGAAAATTTGTGTATGCAATAATTTTGCCAAAATCGTTCTGAACCTAACGAAAAAAATATATTTCACTGTGTTTGTTTAGTATTAAATTATTGTAAACAAATCTGAAATATATATATTTGTAAATGAATGGAGAGATGAGAACTTGGATGATATACAACCACTACCTTCCATCGATACTTCAACTCTTGAAGAAATCCACCAGCTTACTAGACCTATTACATTAATAGAGATGAGTCAGGTTATTGGAAGAATGCGAAATTGAGTCCCTGGCCTCTCTGGTATAACAATGAAACAAATAAAGTTCCTACCCAGAAATTGTAAACAGTCTTTGGTAAATATCTTTAATGCCATCTTGGCCTCAGGACATTTTCCAGTTGTTTTTAAGACTGCTAGGATGATCTTTCTTGGTAAGCCCAATAAAGACATCCACCAACCTGGGAACTATAGACCTATATCTTTACTTGAAGTCACTGGAAAAGTTCTTGAGAAGATCATTTCCAACAGATTGAAGTACTATATGGAGTTTAATCACTTTTTTACTGAAAAACAATTTGGCTTTAGAACACATAGAGGTACCAATCATGCAATAAATGTTATTTTTGATACTGTAGCAAGTCTAAAACAGCAGGGCAATTTTGCCTTAATTGCCACCAGAGATGTTCATAAAGCTTTTGATAGCTTATGGCATGATGGCCTTATATACAAACTCATTGACCTACCAGACCATAACTGGACTTTTCTCAGATTAATATATAATTTCTTAACTCAAAGAAAAATCATTCCCACCTTTCATGGCAGGTCGACAGAGCCTTTTATACCGACAGCTGGTGTCCCACAAGGTTCTTGTCTCAGTCAACTTCTGTTCAACATTTATGTGAATGACCTTCCTCAACCAGAGTTTAATGATACAATTGTGACACAGTTTGCAGATGATGTTATTCATGTCGTTTCATCAACTCCGGTAACAGGAAAATACAAGTATGAGAGAGTCATAGAAAAAATGAATATTGAACTTCGTCGAACATCTAATTGGGAAAAGAAATGGAGAATTACGACTAATCCTGACAAAGTCCTTGTTAGCACGATAGGATGTTTTGCATCAACAATCGAAGATAAAGGGGGTATCTCCATCAGAGGTACACCTGTAGCCATTAGAAACCCTAACAAGATTTTGGTATTTGAAATAGACAGGCTGCTCCACTCAACATCTCATGTAACTAAAAAGATCAACATAGCCAAAGCCGGTCTTAGCAGTCTCTTTCGATTCAGTCAAGCCCCTATGTCAAAAAACATCTGTATAAAATGATAATAAGACCTATACTCGAATACCCTTGTGTCCCAATGTCATTAACAACAAAGACCAACATGCTACGGTTACAAAGGGTCCAGAATAGAGCTCTTCGCTTCATTACGGATACCAGGAGGAGAGACAGAGTTAAAATGGCAGATTTACACGTACAACAAGATATTACTGCCATAAATGTACGCCTGGACACCCTGAAAAAGAAACAACTCTATACAATGCAAGAACTATACATGCCGGATAGAGAACATCCTATACAAGTGGTAAATACCACGGATTATATCATCAATACTACTTCTCACAGGACTCAAAGAATGACTCTCCCACAGAGGGTCCGTCGTTTTATCCATAAAGATGATTACCATCGATCCATGATATTGAGCAACCTCCCTGATGAAGAAGATTGGGTAACACCAGAACCCTTCTATGTATACTGAGAACATCATCGCCCCCAATTAGGGAGACATCTTATTTAACAATCTAATGTAAAAATTATGCTATTTACCATGGCTGGACACCACCTGTAAGAAGCCATTGTCACGTAAATCTATAAACTGGCCAGAAAATTATTGCCTTCATTGTCGCATAAATATCCGTTGTGCAATCGCAAAAAAAAAAAAAAAAAAAAAAAAAAAAAAAAAAAAGCAATTGCAACTTGTACAATTACTACCAATTCAGAGTCATGTACTTATATATCTGTTATATCTATGTGACTCTGATGGGTTAGTATTATACCCCTTAAAGACTATCTTATCATTTCACATACTCTTTTTAAATTGCACCAAAGTGGTTGAGCCACTTACCTTTTATATCCTACCTCTCTCCCCCCTCCCACCCTTTTCCAATATTTCCATCCTTACCCATCCTTCTTCCTTACCCATCTTACCAAAGCTCTGGTCATAAGAAAAAGAAGGCTAAAATAAATTGTTCTTGTTATAATAAGGTTAGGTAAGTTTTCTAAGATTCTTTTGGTGAAAAATTATAAATTTTTACATCAACATTAATGAAAAAATATATCTTTAAACGTATAAGAGAAAATTTCAGAAAGGACTTAATTTTAAATGAGTTCTTGCTAATTGACCAGTTTTACATATTCGGCACGACATATATATATACACATATATATATATATATATATATATATATATATATATATATATATATATATATATATATATATATATATATATATATATATATATATATATATATATATATATATATATATATTTTTTTTTTTTTTTTTTTTCAACAAGTCGGTCGTCTCCCACCGAGGCAGGGTGACCCAAAATAAAGAAAGAAAATCCCCAAAAAGAAAATACTTTCATCATCATTCAACACTTTCACCACACTCACACATTATCACTGCTTTTGCAGAGGTGCTCAGAATATAACAGTTCAGAAGTATATACGTATAGAGATACACAACATATCCCTCCAAACTGCCAATATATATATATATATATATATATATATATATATATATATATATATATATATATATATATATATATATATATATATATATATATATATATATATATATATATATATATATATATATATATATATATATATATATATATATATATATATATATATATATATATATATATATATATATATATATATATATATATATATAGATAGATAGATAGATAGATAGATAGGTAGGTAGATAGACAGATAGATAGATAGATAGATAGATAGATAGAGAGATATACATATTTTGATTTTTTCCTGAAGGCATTTGAGTATTCCTTTATCCCCCTCCCCAATCTTTTCATTCTTTTACCAATAGGTATATTTTTGTGCATAATATGGTACACAAGATTTGAAAGATGCACTGTTGGTACAAAGATGGCATATATATTATATGAGATTTGAGGGATGCGTTTCAAGTGAATATTGCTGTCTGTTTGTCATCGATTACTATGCAAAAACCTCATCTAGCTCCTCACACCTGGGCCACATACCCAGGATATAGCAGACATTACCCCTCTGAACTACGGTGCTGAGTCTCTGGGACAGAAAACTAGCCACGTTGGGATCCCTAGTTAATCTGATGAGTCTTTTGCTTAGCTCCTTGAGAAACTTAGATGCACTCTTTTCCCATGGGCCTAGGGTCTCACAGCCTATGGGAAGAGACGCATAATGATGGGCAAGTTCACAGTTTTTTCTAGGCTTTCAGGACTTCCTGAAACTGGCCGGTGTATTACCTGGAGTATACCTGGAGAGGGTTTCAGGGGTCAACGCCCCCGCGGCCCGGTCTGAAAGCAGAGCTCGTGGTGGATTAGGGTTTGATTAACCAGGCTGTTACTGCTGGCATCACGCAAACAGACGTACGATCCACAACCCGGCTGCTCAGATACCAACTCTAGGTGCCCGTCCAGCGCCCTCTGGAAGTCAGCCAAGGGTCTATTGGTAATCCCCCTTATGCATGCTACGAGGCAGTTTCCTGGAGTATACCTGGAGAGGGTTCTGGGGTCAACGCCCCCGCGGCCCGGTCTGTGACCAGGCCTCATGATCAATCTTGGACCCCTGACACTTAATGTGTTGTCTCTCATTGTACTCGTGGCGCCCCTGGTTTTCATTGGGGGTAATGTTGCATCTCCTGCCAAGTCTTTTCCTTTCATTGGGAGTGATTTTCGAGTGCAAGTTTGGTACTAATCCCTCTAGCATTTTCCAAGTGTATATTATCATGTATCCATCTCGCCTGCGTTCCAGGAAATACAAATCATGGGACACTCTCCAGGTCAGCAGTTCCACCTGCCATGAAGGGGGCAGTTAGTGTACAGCTATATTCCAGCCTAGAGAGAAAAAGCAATTTGAAGAGAATCATCATGGGTTTGGCATCCCTAGTTTTGAAGGTTCTCATTATCTTTTCTATCATTTTTCTGGCATATGCAGTAGATACATTGTTGTGGTCTTTGAAGGTGAGATCCTCTGACATTGTCACTTCCAGATCCTTCACATTACTTTTTCGCTCTATTATATGGTTAGAATTTGTTGTATACCCTGATACAGTTTTAAGCGCCTCAAATTTTCAATACCTGAATAGTTGAAATTTCTCTTCATTGAACTTCATAGTGTTTTAAGTGGCCCATTTGAAGATTTAGTTGATGTACACTTGGAGTCTTGTGGCGTCTTCGATGGAGGAGATAGGTATCACCCTATGTAGATGCACATGTGTAGCCCCACACCACCTGCTTGCCGTCTGTCCAGGCTTGAAAGTGATGCCATCTGGACAGTTTTGGGTACCATCATGTCTGCACAATTGAGGTGACTCCCTTATTGTTGGGCATCTTGCTTTTGTGAGGCTTCTTTTGATGATATTATTAACTTGCTTATGCCTTGCATTTATGGCAAACAAGTCAGTGGTACCTGTATTGGTCTGCAAGTCGAAGGGCAACACCAGTGCAAATGGTCTGTGGATTGAGACGTTTGCCTAAGGAGGAGTTGGGAATAACCAACAGGAAGTCCTCTGCATGAGGAGCTCTCACTGTAGTAAGCAGGCCCTAGCCTTCCCTGACACACACTGAAGCATTTTTTATACTATTATCTCCACTGTTGAGCCATCCCAGTGTGACTGTTTTCAGTTGTTGGGGAGAGCAGGTCTCGTCTCAGAGCCGGTTAGATTATCCCAGATCATGGCTCTGTCAACGAGCTTCTGGTCATTAACTCCAAACCTGTCCCTAAAATGTTCAGGGATAATCACTGCTACAAGTCCCCTGGATGCAACAAATAGGGACAGGAAATCAGGTAGTGCAATTTGTGATGGTACCACTGCCAGTCTTCTAGAGTAAGGTGAATACTTTCGTAAAAATATGCCTCAGGAGACTGTCGTATTCATTCAGTAGAGGGTTATCACATGATGGTGCACATCTTGGGCAGACTCAAGCACTTTGTGAGAAGACATCGTCGGTGTTAAGATTGCCTATTAGTTGTTCCATCCTCTTCAACTCACCCAGTTTTCTTTTAAGAATTGAGTCAATGGCTTCAATTCCAAGAGGTATTCCAAGAGGTGCTCCAAGCAAGGCAGTATTTTATGGGTAATGACTGGTGCACTTGGAAGTTTTGATCTCATTGCCTCGATCACTTATTAATTGAGATGATTTCACATTTGGATATATTCAGGATGAGTCCGATTTCATGTCCTCATGTCATCACCTGGCTAAGATCGTCTAGAAAGGACTCCTTTGCATCCTCCAGTGTGTCATCATCCAGGAACCAGATGTTTAACTCACTGGCCATCCTGACCGTGATTTCCTTAACTGCTATATATAAGAGAAATGGTGCGAGAAGATACCATTGCTGGACACCCTCTGATGAAGTGATTTCATGCTCACCAAATAGGATCGTTGATTCCTTGTTATATCAAGCTGAAACAAAATGGAAGAGATCAGGGAAATGTGCTTGTACAGCTGTTAATATCAAGTTTTTTCCAGGAGATTAAGTGCATTCAGGAAGATGGTTGATATATGCCTTGTTCCATAAACCGTTACTTCACTTCCTTGAAGAACAGCAAAGCCAACCTGGTTTGGTTGAAGCATCATGGACACCTCTGTGCGAATACTTCGGACAGCAGCCTTGGAAACGAAATGGCGAAATGTGTTGCCCATGGCAATTGACCCAATATTCTTCTTTTTAAGGGCATAAAGTGATGCATCTAGAAAGAAAGGTTTAATTTCATCAGGAATCAGACCAGCCAATGAGTTGCTAATGAGCCTTGTGATTTCCGAAAGCAGTGTCTCTGCAATCTCTCCAATAACTGGATTCACCATTTCTTTTAAATACAGGTGTCTTATTCCACGGTAGCCCTCAGTAGAGCCAGACAGAAATGACGTAAATGCTTTGTAAATATCTGAATCTTGCACAGACAGTGACTCCATAGTGGGGACAAGGGTATCAAAACTAATGGTGCCTCTGGTTTCCATAGAAAAATGCTTTTCCTAAGTGCTTGAGCAGTGTCAGAATTCCTGGGGATAACTGTGTCTTCACTTGTGATTATCCTGATGAACTCCACTGTATTGCCCACTTCAATTTTCTTGCTCACTTCGACTCTGATTGCTTCACTGTCAGTGGATCAATTACGGAGGTCTACCTCTGCCATTTTTGTAATGATAGGGAAAGAGAATGAGGTTAAGCCACGTCAGGTCATCAAACCATTTGTCTACACTCACTCTTATCTAACACACTCACACATTCTTGCCGGAAGTCAAAGCCCCTCACACACATAACCTCCTTTACCCCCTCATTCCAACCTTTCCTAGGCTGACTCTTACCCTGACTTCCTTCCATTACAGATTTATATGCTCTCCAAGTCATTTTATTCCGTTTCATCTTCTCAAAATGTTTGAACCACATCAACAACTCGTCCTCAGTCCTCTGCATAACAGTTTTAGTGACTCTGTTCCTCTTAATTTTCACACTACAGATATGTAGAACAATATATATATATATATATATATATATATATATATATATATATATATATATATATATATATATATATATATATATATGCAAAATAACCAGGGGAAGAGTTGAAAGATAGTTATCCTTCAACTCACCAGTGGTTGTTTTTGTCATTGATGTAAAATGCTTAATTTTTACAACAAAATCTAACTTCGAAACCTTACCTAACCTAACTTAAACTAGCATATATTTATTTTACCTAAATACTGCTATGTATAGCGCAGGTCAGTTTATATTTATTTTATATTGATTCAAATCAGCTTTGTATTAGTGAGGATTTTTAAACTATGTGAAAACCAAAATTAAATCAATGAATCACGTGGATCCTTAGCATGACTTTCGTGATGCTTTGTACATCAACCTAGAACCAAAATTTGAAGAATTCATCCATGAAATATAACAGCATCATGGTTACCACTTAGAAAAAATCTGTATTTGCAAACTTATATTCTGATTTTCAATTTGTCTGATTAATTGCTTAAATTCATTCCTTCATGATATTAAAATTCCTCCCATGGATGAACCGCATCTTGGCAGCACTGTAATTGATTTTTATTACATACCAAATTTACAAATGAAGTCTCATTTATATTTTTATAAGTTGTACCTCAAATTATGTCTAAACGAAAAAGTTATTAAAATTAATTCAATTAATTTCAGTAAAGTAAATACAAAATTATAGGCAACTAAAACTTCGCGTTTTGGCATTTGAGTCATGGAAGGAAAATATTGTATTTAGGATGCTTAGGGATTGTTTTTAATATTAATGTTTAGTTAGCACTTACATAAATCACAGGATACATGAGGTGCTATCAAAAAGTTCCAAGACTCTGATTTTCACACTCTTCGTGGATGAAATATGACAGTGGCGCATTATTATTATTATAATCAAAAAAGAAGCGCTAAGCCACAAGGACTATACAGCGACAGTGGCGCAGGATACACTGCACGGTAGAGTTCTCTGTGATGAACTATAGCGAGTTTCAGTGCTGTCGGTCGTTCCACTGAGGTTAGACAAACACTTTGTTGTGGTAGCATACTGTTGCAATTTTTTGTGTAGTATAATGGAATCTTTGAGTGGGGATTGTTCATCAGGAATTTGTTCCAACAGGGCAGACAGCTAAACTCATTTTTTTGCATCATGATTCCGAGACATTTGAGGTTCGAAGCTCTTTAACCAGAGGGCTTTTTAAGTAGGAAGAAGAACAAGAGTAGGTAAGGATCGAATGTGGAAAAGGGGTCAGTGGGGGTGAGGAAAGGGTAATAAAGATAAGTGACCTTACTACTTTGGCACATATTAATAAATGTGTGTGTATGTGTTGGGTTTATTCATGATATTTATATGATGAGGTACACCACACCACCCATCAGAGGTACATATGTATGCAACTTGCATACAGGCATGACAGTGATTTAGTACAGAAAGCAAGGTGTTCACGTTAGTTGCAAGGAACTTGTTGGAGCTGGCGGTCGGATGATCTGGTCCTGCACAGTGTCCTGCCATAGGAGGTTTTCAGATGTTATTTGGTTTTATGTAAGGCATCCACAAGAAGGGAGATTTTATTTAACTTGAACACAGATTGGCTCAGGTGTTAACCTGGATCGCTCAGGATCTTTGGTCTTGGGAAGCCCTCCTTGTGGATGAAACGTGGGACTCTTTGTTGGAGGGACGTCCTGTGGGTGGTACAGGGAGATGTACTGATGATGTAGTGATTGGTGTTAGTTGGTTGGGATGGGTTTTCTCTGATATGTAGAGTTCATGCATGGCATATAGTTGTCTCTTTTTTTTTTAGTTTGTTCAGCCTGACAGTTACTGCATTGATCTCCTGTTGGGTACGCATATCTTCCATTCTGATTCATTCCCTCAGCCTGGTGCCTGTAATAAAGCGAAGTTCCTTGTTCTGTACACTTCATAACTGTAACACGATCTTTTTCGTTGTTAGTGACATGGATACACAAGGATATTCAAGCATAGGTCTTATCATCCTCTTGTATAGGTGCCTCTTGATATGAGAGGGGAGCCTGATTAAACCTGTATAGCTGACTACATGTGTTGTAGAGTGTAGTAATCTGTTCATATATTCCTCTTCCGTATTTTAATTACTTATAAGTTTCTTAGATGAGGAGAGGTGCCATAATAATCTGTTAACAACTGTCTGTGGTTCTCCAGCTATAAATTGCGTTATCACCATGTATTATCTACCAGATATGATAAAGGCTGTTGTGCAAGTGAAATGTATCCTTAATAAAGTTCCCAAGTGTTGCATCTTGTGATTTTATAAAATATAAGTTATTAATATTTCCATACCATGAATACATTACAAGACATACCTTGCATAAAGCAGTAGTCTCACCATAGTGCTGCAATATTCCAATGTTGTTTAAGTAAAGTTGCCAATAATTGCAATTTGTCTTTATTACATATTCTTATATTAACTTTTACATGAATGAGAAAGCCTGGGCATGAGAAGAACCTACCTAGCATAGACCAGTAGGTCTTCTGTGGTGCTCATCCATTATTTCGTTTCGTTCTGCAAAACTTAAGGAAAAAATGGTGCCAAATGTCCCTAAATGTACTCAGAGAGAGTGACATCACTCCTGCTACTCCCCTCCACCCTGCCAACACCTCTAAATAGCTACGTCACTGTTTTATATATTTCTGGTCAGTAATGTAGGCAATTTAGGTTGGTGAGGTGGTTTGGACATGTAGAGAGAATGGAGCAAAACAGAATGAGTTCGAGAGTGTATAAATCTGTAGTGGAGGGAAGGAGGGTTCGGGGTCGGCCTAGGAAGGATTGGAGGGAGGGGGTAAAGGTTTTGTTTGCGAGGGGCTTGGACTTCCAGCAAGCGCATTTGATAGGAGTGAATGGAGACAAATGGGTTTTAATACTTAAAGTGCTGTTGGAGTTTGAGCAAAGTAACATTTATGAAGGGATTCAGGGAAACCGGCAGGCCGGACTTGAGTCCTGGAGATGGGAAGTACAGTGCCTGCACTCTGAAGGAGGGGTGTTAATGTTGCAGTTTTATAATTATAGTGTAAAGCATCCCTCTGACAAGACAGTGATGGAGTGAATGATGATGGAAGTTTTTCTTTTTCGGGCCACCCTGCCTTGGTGGGAATCGGCCGATGTGTTAATAAATATTTTTTCCGTATAAAACATCTCCAGTGTCATAAATCGATGAACATTTGTTTAAACACAATGAAAAAGTCCTAATTCCTCTTAGTCACTATATATCTGCATTACTAATCCTAAGTATCAACTCAGAAAATTACTAATTGGTGGATCCGGAGTTTACCTGGAGAGAGTTCCGGGGGTCAACGCCCCCGCGGCCCGGTCTGTGACCAGGCCTCATGGTGGATCAGAGCCTGATTAAGCACGCTGTTACTGCCGGCTGCACGCAATCCAACGTACGAGCCACAGCCCGGCTGGTCAGGTACCGACTTTAGATGCCCAGCCCTTCTAGGGCTGGGTAGGTGCCTGAGCCAGAGCATGAAGCTCACAAGATTGCCATTTCCATTAGGCCCCTTGGGTCGGGGATGGCAGACCAGAGAGGCCTATTTCTCCCTACGAGCCCTGTGAGGGCGGGGAATGCGGTTAGGCTCCTCCCATGGCAGACATTAGTCTGAGATACTCCCAAGAAAGGAAGCCAAAGCCGGGCCACCACTTGGAAAAGGCCCGGGCCGGGAGAGTTCCGGGGAATCAAGAAGAAGAAGAAGAATAGGTATTTTGTGACAGTGGTACTGAATGTGAAGGGAGCGAGTATGAAGATGAAGATGAAAGTACTACTCCACCAACCCGAAAACACAACAAAAGTAAAGTTGCAACCAATTTGGTGACATTCACAAAAGAATCAACGAGTAAAGCCGCCAAGATATGCAAACAGTTGTCATTTGATGACAGTGACATTCCTACACCAAGTCGAGCAGCAATTTACAAGTCAATATACAAAGAGGCTGCTAAACTGAAAGAGGAAATGACTGAAAAAATACAAATGGAAGAATGGTCTTTACATTTCGATGGAAAGTGCATTGAGGAAAATGAGTACCAGGTAATAGTACTTAAAAATGAAAGAACCGAAGAAAACTGGATGCACTGCATTTGAAAGATGGCGAGGCTGAAACTATCGCTGAAGGAAAGACAAAAGTTATTGATGAATACAACTTATGGAATGCAATAAAGATGATCATTGCTGATACAACAAACATTAACACAGGGAAATAGAGTGGAGCTGTTGTTAAACTGCAACGAATGTTCTCAAAGAAAGGGATTAGCAAACCACAGTTTATCAGTTGTCAGCATCACGTTCTGGACAGGCTTCTCCGCTTGGTAATGGATAAAAATCTTGGTGCTAAAACCAGTTCTCCAAACATCAAATACCCATTTGTATCCCAAGTACTGAAGAATTATGAGGAACTAAAGGCACAGTTTGTTAGTGGAACAGAAGAAATCCTCCATAAATCAAGATGGAGAGATGATCTAACACGAGTGTTTAGATTCTTTGAAGAAAGAGGGCACTTTCGTTTGATTAACTTTCAGAAAATTCCAAACATCAGCTATACAAGGTGGAATTCAAGAGCCATTCTAGCTATTCTCTCATTCATTCTTATACCTATAAGACGGAAGACTTTGGAGAAGATATACAGATTCATTTCATACACCTGGACAGATTATTGGTTTATTGGTCAGATGTACTATGAAAATGACTTCAAAAAATTGTCAGGAAATATTAAAACCTTACAAAAAAGCACTGAACTCATTGAAAAAATCACTGGCAACAGGAGCCGTCCGCACTCAATATACCAAGAAGTAATCAGTGTACTGAACGTGCAATCAAAGTTATGCAGTAACTGTATGCTGCTGCAGAAACAAAAACAAACCGCAACTTCGGTTTATTTTAAGCAATAAGTAGTAATATATGTACAAACATGATATCAATGATACTTTAATCTGCTTAATTTGTTACTAATATCACTTGCAATATGCATTCAAGTTATTTGTTTTTGTTACTTTTTTTTTCATTTAGGGGTGACATTTTTTAAAAAGATATTGAAATGAAAGGTCATTGCTTTAAGACAAAAGTTCATCTGATTAAGGTACAGGAATATTACGTTGTAAAAATGTTATAACCCTAGTAGGCATACATTAGACGTTTAGAAACATATCAAACATTAGGGTGGCCCGTGGCCTCGTAGGGAAAGCTCTCGCTTCACACGCAGAGTCCGGGTTTGATTCCCGACAGGGATGGAAATATTGGGCGTGTTTCCTTACACCTGTTGACCATGTTCACTCATCAGCATAATTGGTACTTGGGTAATAGTACATTGGTGTGGGTTGCATCCTGGGACAAAATTGACCTAATTTGCCCGAAATGCTCTGCATAACAAGCGGCTTTCTATGTAGTAGTATGTCATTGACGTCAACTAGGCCTGTATACCTTGTACATGTACCTGTAGAAATAAAGATATTGTTATATTATATTATTATGTATATAAACAAACATATAAAGGAAGGCTTCGTAATGCTGGTGAGGGGTTCTTGCTCCCCCAAAAATTTGACTTATTCTTCCCTGCCTTTGATCGACCCTGATTACTTTCCATTCCTATGGTGCTGCATGAACTCTAAGGGTTTAGGGCTTTCTCTAAATAAAATAATAAATGTGCAAATCCGCATGTTAAAATACAAATTTATGTGTTTGAAAAGAACCAGACCACAGGTTTCAAGCTTCTATCATTTCATTTAATGTATTTTCCAGTATACACAATATTCTGCATCTTACAGTGTATATATTCTGCTTTTACTATGCAAAATTGTTCAAGCAAAGAGAATCCTATTAAAGCAATTTATTGATTCATTTTGTACCTGATACTCTCAGTTTGAATATTGGACATAACAGGAGACCACTTTTAGTTTGAACATTGGACATAACAGGAGACCACTTTTAGTTTGAACATTAGACATAACAGGAGACCACTAATTTTATACGAAAATTAACTGTGCTGCTGTATTTAATCTGCTAAATTAATGATCGCCATTATAATGTATGTTAATCCTTACAAAACAATACAGGGTCATCCTAAATTATTTAACATGAATAAAATAAAGATTTTTGTGAAGTGACTATTGAACTTCGAGAACTTAGAGTAAACTATTTTGAATTCTGGGATTGTTTGTTATAATGATATTTAGCAATATAGGTAACTCAGCAAGCTGGATAGCACAAAGTTTTCACTACAGTAATATTTATATATTAATGTGTCCTTGGATAACTGTGGTGGCGGCGCCAGCAATGCTCACTCGTTCATTATCCAATATTTTCACCTTCACTTCACCGCCACGTTCAGAACATTGCCAAACTGTGATAAAAGAAAGTTTGATTTTACTTTCAATATACCATTAATATATTTCATACGTTTTGCATATTATAATTTCTGTTAATTCATTATGAGTTCTCTTGCTAAAGGAAAAATGTAATAAAGAGATTTATTGCTCAACTTCTTTTTTTCAGTGAAAATTATGAGCATATAATCAAGTTATAATTTACTCAGAACAAGTGCTTAAGAAAATAATTTATACATAGTGTGAGAAAAAGAGTAAATGATGGAAAATGAGTTAATAATAAGAGAGATACTCACAGTTGAGCTCCTTCCTTCCCAGTTGACCAGCCCAGTATGGTGCCAGCACAGTGTGGGCGGAACCTGTCAACACAGTCACCAGCATAACAGATGCTTCAACGTAATTCTACAAGAGATCACTTGAAATGTTTTGCAGAACAGATGACACTCACTCTTCTCACAATAACAGTTGTTCATATGCTGTGTTGAATTACTTACGTTGCTGGCAATATATATTAACTTTTTGCCTCTGTTTTCATAAGATTATTTTGCCAGTCAAAGGTAAACCAGTATAATAAATAAAATCTGATTATGTAACAACAGAAACTTTAGAAATGTTTAAATTCCGTTATAGTTATTTTATTTAGGTAATTTTTGTAATTTCATTCACATATATTATTAAATAATAAGCATTACTTTACTATTCTTAAATATTAATGATAGAGGTGAGATTAAATTTATCCTGATAAGGGAAAAAAAAAAACATTATTATAGTTGTATCAAACAATGAAAAAAGTGTTATCATAACGAACAAGTTTGTATCATTTAACATCAGTTTGCTTAGATCAATATTTTCTTACACGTGGCCATTTATGTCACACGATGCAACACTCATGGTGCTATAATTTTCTTAACAGTAATTTTACAAGAGTAGCTTTTTGTCACATAGATAATGAAAGAGACTCGATGCAAGCGCCGCCCCTCAGGGTATGTACGACGTGTACTGACGTGGTGAACGGTCTTGGATGGGAGAGTTTATTTGGAGGAATCGTAATGTGACGCTGAGTAATCCAGTGATATACCTTTCTATAACAATCACAGTATCTGAACACTCCTCTAAATACTATACCTCTCATGTCTTACTTGTATAATCAGTCAGGGCAATGAAAGTGAAGTGAAAGAAAATATACAGATTATAGATGGCGCATCTTCCTTTGTCCCAACTGGATGAACTTCTATACACTCAATTATTTCTAGTTGTTCCATCCCTAATATCACCTCAGTGAAAACAGGTGATCTTTGATATTTTCGGACGCCTGGGCATTATTTTTTATGTATTTGTAACGGACAACGGCTGTAGAACATAATACAATTTCAAGGTAAGTTGTGTGATCACTTACTGTAGTGTTATTTTAAAGATCGCTGCTATATTATTAAACCTCACTTAACATTAAATTATAACATCCTCTCTTCTGTTCATCAAGAATGAACCTATACAGTCCATCTTTGTTTACTCAAGTTAAATGCAGAGCATAATTTATTACACTTATTAAGTGATTATCTTCAGTTAGAGGCCTAACTTGTGAAAATTCTTCTGGAGACGCAATTTTGAGGGTAGAGGCACTAAGAAAGGATGTAGCAGCCATTAGTCAATTCTGGGGTTGAGTTGATCCTAGTATTTGTCTATTATTTCCTACTGTAACATTGTAACTATTTTTTTTATATATCTGTCGTTTTTAGTGTAGCAGAATTGAACTCTGAAATACACAAAATGCATAATAAATTTCCTTGTCAGAAGTAAAAATAATTTGTTAGACGTATAACTTGTTTATTGCTAATTTATCAAGAAGAACTAGGAGTTGTAGTTCAACACTCATAAGAAACCCATAAATTAATTTTCAATTCTTTCATACATTTTGAAGAATCACGTAGAATTCATACAAACTCAATTGTAAAGAAATCTGAATAGAGATTTCTTCGCCATCACTACGACAAGGTTCTAGATGCACTAGAAGACAAAAAAATACAGATGTAATATATACAGACTTTGCAAAAGCCTTCAACAAGTGTGACCATGGCGTAATAGGGCACAAAATGCGTCCTAAAGGAATAACAGGAAAAGTTGGTAGATGGATCTATAATTTCCTCACAAACAGAACACAGAGAGTAGTAGTCAACAGAGTAAAGTCTGAGGCGGCTACGGTGAAAAGCTCTGTTCCACAAGGCACAGTACTCGCTCCCATCTTGTTCCTCATCCTCATATCCGACATAGACAAGGATGTCAGCCACAGCACCGTGTCTTCCTTTGCAGATGACACCCGAATCTGCATGACAGTGTCTTCCATTGCAGACACTGCAAGGCTCCCGGCAGACATCAACCAAATCTTTCAGTGGGATGCAGAAAACAATATGAAGTTCAACGATGAGAAATTTTAATTACTCCGATATGGTAAACATGAAGAAATTAAAACTTCATCAGAGTACAAAACAAATTCTGGCCACAAAATAGAGCGAAAAACCAACGTAAAAGACCTGGGAGTGATCATGTCAGAGGATCTCACCTTCAAGGACCATAACATTGTATCAATTGCATCTGCTAGAAAAATGACAGGATGGATATTGAGAACCTTCAAAACCAGGGATGCCAACCCCATGATGACACTCTTCAGGTAGCTTGTTCTATCTAGGCTGGAATATTGCTGCACACTAATAGCACCTTTCAAGGCAGGTGAAATTGTTGATCTAGAAAATGTACAGAAAACCTTCACGGCGCGCATAACGGAGATAAAACACCTCAATTACTGGGAGCGCTTGAAGTTCCTGAACCTGTACTCCCTGGAACGCAGGCGGGAGAGATACATGATCATATACACCTGGAAATCCTAGAGGGACTAGTACCGAACTTGCACACAAAAATCACCCACAACGAAAGCAAAAGACTCGGCAGACGATGCAACATCCCCCCAATGAAAAGCAGGGGTGTCACTAGCACGTTAAGAGACAATACAATAAGTAAGTGTCAAGGGTCCGAGACTGTTCAACTGCCTTCCGGCATACATAAGGGAGATTACCAATAGATCCTTAGATCCTTGGCTGTCTTAAAGCAGGCACTGGACAAACACCTAAAGTCGGTACCTGACCAGCCTGGCTGTGGCTCATACGTTGGATTGCGTGCAGCCAGCAGTAACAGTCTGGTTGATCAGGCTCTGATCCACCAGGAGGCCTGGTCACAGACTGGACCGCGGGGGCGTTGACCCCCGGAACTCTCTCTCCAGGTAAACTCCAGGTAAACAAACCTCATCTGTCCTGTGAAGTTTACCTGGAGAGGGTTTCTGGGGTCCTGTGAAGTTTACCTGGAGAGGGTTTCCGGGGTCCTGTGAAGTTTTCCTGGAGAGGGTTTCCGGGGTCCTGTGAAGTTTACCTGGAGAGGGTTTCCGGGTTCCTGTGAAGTTTACCTGGAGAGGGTCTCCAGGGTCCTGTGAAGTTTACCTGAAGAGGGTTTCCGGGTTCCTGTGAAGTTTACCTGGAGAGGGTTTCCAGGGTCAACGTCACCGCGGCCCGGTTTGAGACCAAGCCTCGTGCTTGATTAGGGTCTGATCAACCAGGCTGTTACTGCTGGCTGCAGGTAAACCGACGTACGAAACACAGCCCGGCTGATCAGGTACTGACTTTAGCTGCCTGTCCAGCGCCTTTTTAAAGACAGGGGTCTTTTGGTAATCCTCTTTATGTATGCTGGGAGGCATTTGAACAGTCTTGGGCCCTTGACACTTACTGTGTTGTCTCTTAGTATACTCGTGGCACCACATGCATCATTCTCGTCTGCATTTCAGGGAATACAAATAAAAGAACTTCTACCATTACCAGTAATTTAGGTGCTTTATCGTACTTATGTGTGCCGTGAAAGTTCTCTATACAGTCTTAAGGTCAGTACTTTCGCCTAGAGAAAACAAGTGATTTGAAGAGAATCATAATGGATTTGGTGTCCCTAGATATGAAGGTTCTCATTATCCATCCTCTCATTTTTCTAGCAGATGAGGTAGAATCATCATCGTGGTCTTTGAAGGTGAGATCCTCAGACATTATCACTCTCAGGTCCTTCACTTTAGTTTTACACTCTATTTTGTGGTTAGAATTTGTTTTATACCCTGATACAGTTTTAATTTCAAGTTGTCCTTATCTAAGTAGTTGAAATTTCTCTTCATTGAACTTCATATTATTTTGAGTGGCCCATTTGAAGATTTGGTTGATGTCCGCATGGAGTCTTGCGGTGTCTTCGATGGAGGTCACTGTCATGGTAATCTGGGTGTCATCCGCAAAGAAAGACACAGAGCTATGGCTTACATCTCTGTCTATGTCAGATATGAGGATGAGGAACAGGATTGGAGCGAGTACTATGCCTTGTGGAACAGAGCTTTTTGTGTTATATTTCTTAGGAAGTCATAGATCCATCTACCAACTTTTCCTGTTACTCCTTTGACACGCATTTTGTTGCGTTATTGCACCATGGTCGCACATGTTGAAGGCTTATGCAAAGTCTGAGTATAATTCATAAGCATTTTGTGTATCTTCTAAAGCATCCAGGACCTTGTTATAGTGGTCCAATAGCTGGGTCAGGCAGGAGCGACCTGCTCTAAACCCGGGTTGCCCTGGGTTGTGTAAGTGATGGGTATCTAGGTGGTTGGCGATCTTGCTTCTTAGAACCCTTTCAAAGATTCTTTTGATATGGAATGTTAGCGCTATCGATCTGTAGTTATTTGCTGCCACTTTTGCAAAGTGGGGCTATGTCTGTTGTTTTAAGTGACTGAGATGACTCCTGTGTCCATGATCCCTCTCCATAGAATACTGAAGGGGCTTCTTGCAGTTCTTGATGAACACGGAGTTCCACGAGTCCGGGCATGGAGCAGAGTGAATGGGAATGTCATTTATCGCCTTTTCGAAGTCTTTTGGTGTTGGGATATCAGACATTTTTGAAATGACCAAATTTTGAGTCTCGGTCATTAAAAAATTCATTTAGATTATCGACCCCTAGTCTGGTTAACGGCTCACTGACTCGTACTGGGATTTTAGAATCTTATTTCTTTACTGTCATCTGTGTAAGTCCCATCTCGTCTAAGCAGGACTCCAATACTGGATGCTGTTTTCGCTTTATATTTTGCATAAGAGAAGAATTACTTTGAGTTTCTTACAGTTTCATTGATGGCTTTAAGTTCCTCCTGAGATTCTTGTCTCCAGTAAGAGTCCCTAAGCTGAAGTTCGATATTTGCTATTTCTCTGACCAGTTCCTCCCTTCGTATTTCAGATAAACTGGCCCCTCTCAGCAGCTCAGACACTTCACAATTGCCTGTATAGGGAGCGTATCTCTCTTTCTAGTTTACATCTTTGTTTTTCTTAATGGAATGTGCCTTGAGGAGACCTCTGGTGCCACAAAGTTAATTTTTCCTATGCAAAGATTCTGATCCGTGTTGTTTAAGATATCTTCCCAGCTTGTTTCATTTACGATATGGTTGACATGTTCCCAGTATATGCTTTTGTTATTGAAGCTGAATTTTGTGAAAACATCCTCATAACTGATCACATTTTGCTGGTCAGGAGTCTTGTGCATACATGTCTGTACATCCATTATGATGTGATCTGAGTGCATTGTCTTCAATACGGTTATATTAAGTATCAGATCGTAGTTGTTAGTGAAGATGAGGTTCACTGTAAGTAGTACTGAAGGCGGCTCAGTGGCTTCTTCTACAGAGGGCTCATTCCTGAGTGGCTCCTCCTGAAAAGGGCTGCGGCTGAGTGGCTCCTTTTCCTGAGGGGCTCCCTTTCCTGAGCAGACTCCTTTTCACACCTATATGCTAATGACCTTGACCTCGCTCTCGAGACCACCTCACCCTCGAGACCACCTCGCCCTCGAGACCACCTCGCCCTCGAGGCCACCCTCCTACGACCCCCCCCCCACGCAAGTCCATCACTCTTGTAGAAAGTACAGCATATGGCCTGAGAAGTGGCTTATATACTGTAATCAGGTGAGTGCAAGCAGGAGGAGGCAGGACCACAGTGGGACCATCTACTAGTGTAAATAGGTCTTTGTCCGAAGGTTGGACAAATATTGAATAATACCTTGTGTCAAGATCCCATGATGTAATGTCTGATAGATGTGATAAATGGTTTTCAAAATAGACAAGTTAAAGATTGAGACACTTCTGTTGAATATCTCGGAAGTTATTCACTTATCTCATGTAAGTTCTCCATTAATAATCAATTATTTGAAATGATTTTCACAGTGATCATAAAACAATTTTTACAAACTGGTGGATGTATTTTTTTAAATATCTTAAATATTTTGTAATTTGTGTGGGGGTAAAGGGAAGATATTTTGCTAAATGTCAAAAACTTACGAACTTTATTTTTTTTTTTTTGTGGAATAAAGATAAGATATTTACAGTGCTTGCAGTCATGAGAAAATTGAATTAGCATTGTTTTATTAGTAGGAAGTTCCCAAACAACTTTTCGTAGTTAAAGAATTGAGACACTTATGCAACACATGGGAATCTTTATTGAAGAAACGTTTTGCCACACAGTGGCTTCATCAGTCCAATACAAAGTAGAAATGGGTAAGGAGAGTAGAAGTTTGAGGTAATCAGTCCCTCAACCTGGAATCGATGTGTTCAGTCCATCACTCTTGTGGGAAGTACAGCATAGGGCCAGAGAGGTGGCTTATATACTGCGGTGAGATGAGGTGAAGCAGGAGGAGGCGGGATCACAGTGGGACCTGCCACTAGTGTAAGTAGGTCGTCGTCCAAAGGTTGGGCAAGCGTTGAAGTCTTTGTACCAAGATCCCATGATGTTGCAGTGTCTGACAGATGTGATGAATGGTTTTGAAAACCATTCATCACATGTTTTTTATAAGTAAACAAGCTTATTCAGGTATACACAAATACACTTACATAGATTGTCATACATAGCAGTATAAGTGTAGAGAACCTGGGATAACCCAAAAAAGTTAGAGTGACTTATTTCCATTGGGCTATCTTATTGAAACTTAGTGTAGAGAGAATGTACACTTCTTAAAGTATACCAAAAATGAAGACATCGGAAGATAAATAAAGATACACAATGGTTAAGATGGTGCCACCCCTAAGCTAGCATTTTCACAGCTGAACTTTATTCACGTCTCATAGTAATTATCTATACTGTGTCCAGGTCTACTTCATCGTTTGTGGTAGTCTCGGAGTCTTTTAGTGCTTTGAAGGTTATCAAAATATTAATTCGCTTCTTCCGCTAGTTCTTCGTATACAACTTTGGTTGTGCCGCATTTGTAGCGAAAACAAAGAAATCGTTCTCTGCTGGGTCCCTGGTTATGTTGATGTTCAGGGCAAGAAGCAGGGAGATCACTGTGCGATCAGTGGTACATGACATCCCAGTTTCATATAGAGGTATTTCATTCTCAGATTATTTTGCTACAATCTCTGGCCACCTTCGTAACCGTTGGTCTGAACTGACTCATAAAAAATTACACTCTATCAAGGCGAGTTTAGGATCCTGGTCTTCTTATCATCGATGTCATAATCTTGCTCATGGGTATCTCATGGAGAGGCGCCCAATTCCAAACCGTGCGAATTATCAGGTTCCAATTTCGGTTTGTTATATTCTGTTAGACTGTCCAGTCTGTGAGCGAGCACGCAGAATTTACCTTTGACATCGTCATGGCTCAAACTCCCTTACTATATTTTCCCTCCTCGCTGACGGCCTCACCTTTGACATAGACTCCCTCTTTAACTTTTTGACAGCAGCAGATTTATCACAGCCTTTGATTATTTTTCATTTAGCACTCTTTACCGACCTTACAACCCGTACCCGACAGTGCTGTATGACCCTAGTGGTATAGTGCTTAGTTTTAATTATAATTAAAATGTTAATTTTAAATTTTTCTTGGGGGGAAGAGGAAATATTAAACTTATAGGGATTATATAGTGTCTGGGGAGTGAAGTCATTCATGGTAATCCATGAATGGGAAGTAGATAATTGTATTATTAGATGGTATGGGAACAAAAAGATTTTAACAAAGAGACACAAGGGATTAATTACCTTCACATCTTCCACCGATTTTTCTCTGGACTTGACTGATGGTCACTGGTTGGCGAAACGTTTCCACATTGACGATACCTAAGTGTTGCACAAGTATCTCATTCACCAGCTTGTAAGTTTTCTAATTCATTTATATGATAGTAAAAATAGTAAGGAATGGGCGTTGTCACAGTTGCTTTTTGCCGATGACTCGGTGCATTTGGGAGATTCGGAAGAGAAGTTGCAAAAGTTGTTAAACGAATTTGGGAGGAAATGTAAAAGAAGGAAATTAAAAGTAAATAAGGAATTAGCAAGATGAGAGTATAAAAAAATACAGACAATAAGATATTGGATATCAATCAATCAATCAATCAAGTTTATTCTCTATAAAGATTACAATGTGGGGTTTACAGATTTAGAGTATTGTGTGGTTTACATGTTATAAAATACTAATTACAGCGGGGGCCACTAGAACACCTAGCATGGCTAGGCATTTCGGGCAGAATTAGATTAATTCTTAACTCTAAATTAATGCAGATTATGGAGTAAGTTGGTATTAAGGCTAAGTGACTACATTATTGTTTGTGAGTTTAGCAATGTAAATGCTTTTGTTTTGGCACAATACACAGGCAAACTTATGACTAGTTAGGATTCATTCGTATTTCCGTGATTATAGTCAAGTGGATGAGTGAGTGTAAGTGTGAACAGATGGTTTTCATGTAGTTAGTTGCCAGGGTGTATCAGGGAGATAAGATGTTGCCTAACGGTAGCTTTGAAGGTGATGAATTTGTCTGCAGTTCTAGGTTTTCAGGTAGGGTGTTCCAGATTTTAGGCCCTTTGACATACATAGAATTTTTGTAAAGGTTTAGTCGGACACGGGGAATGTCATAGAGATGTTTGTGTCTGGTGTTATGCCTGTGGGTCCTGTCACAACTATCAAGAAAGCGTTTTAGGTCAAGGTTAATATTGGAATTTAAGGTCCTATAGATGTAGATTGCACAGTAGTAAGTGTGGCTGCTCTGAACGGGGAATAAGTTTAGATCTATGAATAGTAGGGGAGGGGGGTGTAGCCAGGGATGGGATTTAGTGATTATTCTTACTGCAGGTTTTTGTTGGGTTATTATTGGCTTTAGGTGTGTTGCTGCAGTTGATCCCCAAGCACAAATAACATAGGTGAGGTATGGATAAACGAGTGAATTGTATAGTGTGAGAAGGGCAGTTTGCGGCACGTAGTATCGTATCTTGGAGAGGAAGGGAATATGGAGGAAACAAATGTGTTCAGATATTTAGGAGTGGACTTGTCGGTAGAAAGGGTTTTGAGAGATGAAGTGAAAGGAAACAGCTGGAGCATTGAGGCAGCTGTGGACATAGAGAACTTTATAAGTGAAGGGAAAAATGGGAATACACAAGATTACAGTGATACCAACTGCTAAATGAGTGCGAAGAATCGGTTCTGAATGTTGTTGATAGGACGAGGCTGGGAGCATTAGAAATGTCGTGTTTGAGGGCAATGTGTGATGTGAATATTATGTTAAGATTAGGAGTTTGGAGATATGGAGGTGTGGAGATACCTAAAGTATTATTCAGAGGAATGACGAGCGGTTGTTGAGGTGGTTTTCAAATTTAGAGATGATGGAGTAAAAAAGGGTGAATGGGAGGGCATGCAAGTCTACAGTGGAGGGAAGGAAGGGCAAGGGTCATCCAAAAAAAGGTTGGAGGGAGAGAGTAAAAGATGTTTTGAGTGAAAGGGGCATGGTCATCTAATAGGATTGAGTGAGCATGTTAGAATGGAGTTAGGGGAAACAAGTGACTTTTATGATTTGACGTGCTGTTGGAGAGTGTGCAATCTAACACTTATGGAGAGATTCAGGGAAACTAGTTAGCTAGACTTGATTACATCCTGGAGGCTGAAAAGACAGTACCTTCACTCTGAAGGAGGGGTGGTGATGTCGTGGTTTGGAGGGGTCATCTGAACTGTAATACTGAAACCCTTGTAGTAAGACAGTGTCTGAATGAGTGACAGTAAAACTATTTTCTTCTTTATCGGCTCACCCAACCTAGACAGGTGACAGTCAAAGTGTTAAAAAGAGTGAGAGCTGAACAGGTGGAAAATAGGAATGAAAAAAAAATTAATAGCGTGTTCAAAAAATCTAACCAAGACAGCATTCACAACAATGAATTGAAGATGGAGAAGTTTATACTTAGAAAGAATATAGGGAAGAACTGGTTTGGCAATGGAGTTGTAGATGTGTAGGACAAACTCTCAGGTAGCACCATAGAAGCAAGAACTTTGGGTAGCTTGAAATATAGGCTGGATAACAATGAGTGGGTGTGGGTGGGTACGAGTTAGACATGCATAGCATGGGAAAAGAGGCCTGCAATAGAGTTCCATTATTATTGTGTTTTTGTGTTCAATATCTTACAATTTGCAGAATCGCTCATTTCCTCAGAACTACTAAACACCTCAAATGATGTAGTTGAAGTTTCGGGCAGTAAAGATCGAAAACTAAAACCTTGTCATTGTGGTAGTATACAAGCCTCCAGATGCAGCTTCCCAGCAATTCCAAGAACAGCTTTTGAAAATTGACCACTGTCTGAAGAATCTCCCAACTCCTGCTCCAAACATCATGTTGCTGGGGGATTTCAACTTGAGACACCTAAAATGGAGGAGTGTAACAAATAATATTTTAGCAGAGATCACCTCAGGAGACAGCTCAGATGAAAATTCACACACCAGCTATTAAATCTCTGCACGAAATTCACTTTAAACTTGCAAATAATAGAGCCTACAAGACTACAGAGTGGCTCATTCCCGAGTGGCTCTTCCTGAAAAGGGCTGCGGCTGAATGGCTCCTTTTCCTGAGGGGCTCCCTTTCCTGAGCAGACTCCTTTTCACACCTATATGCTAATGACCTTAACCTCGCCCTCGAGACCACCTCGCCCTCGAGACCACCTCGCCCTCGAGACCACCTCGCCCTCGAGACCACCCCACCCACGACCCCCACCCACGCCCCCCCACCCGCGCCCCCCACCCGCCCCTGCCCTTGCACCCGCCCGCCGTGCCCTCGCGCCCGCCCGCGCCCTCGCGCCCACGCCCTCGCGCCCGCCCGCACCTTCTGCTGTGCCTTCTGCAGCGTCGTCCGGATCGCCCCCGCGCCCCGAATTTTTTACCGATTTTTTTTTAATTTTTTTTTGAATTTCATTTTCTTATGATCTCCTCGGATCAAATTTTTGAGGTTCCCCCTCCCACTTTCACCCCCATCCCAATTTTTTTTTTGAATTTCATTTTCTTATGATCTCCTCGGATCAAGTTTTTTGGATTCCCCCCTCTGGGGGTAAGCATTCAAAATGGACTCCCACTTGCATCCCAAATTTTTTTTTTTTCTCGATAATACAAAGACTCCATCTCCTTGGATCAAGGTTTTCTCGATAATACAAAGACTACATCTCCTTGGATCAACTTTTCTCGATAATACCAAGACTCCATCTCCTTGGATCAAGTTTTTGGATTCTCCCCTCTGGGGGTAAGCATTCAAATGAACTCCTCCTATGGGGCATGGTACTTTCTCTTACTACAGGTCTAAACAAGTGTGACGTCACCCCACTTGTGTTTACTCGGTGGACAGTGACGTCACGTGATGATCTCACACATACAGGCTGAATCTTGTCGACTTCCCCCTATGTCAGTGACGTCACGTGATGACCGCACACACAGGCTGAATCTTGTCGAGCAGACATTAACTTAAAATGCAGGATAACACTATTTATTATACAACCAATGCATTTCATATACAACATAGGGGAAAACATTTTCACTCTTAACCCAGGATAACCCAAATAATTCCATATTTTTTCGTTAATACCCACAACAATCCACAATTTCTTTACAAAATTCAACACAAGTCTAGACATTTTTCTCGTTTTAACTATTTCATCTCAGGTCACTCCCCACGAAGTAACCTTCTCTCTCTCCTTCTCCCCACCCTCCCAAACCCTCACACTCCCACCAACACCTCACAATTTTCACTCATAACCCACAATTTCTTCTCGTTTTAACTAATTTTATCAGAAAAAGGCACAACAACAACCCACTTACAAAATCTTTTCGGCATCTCTAGTTCGACAACAACACCCACAACCCACAACACTCACAACCCACAACACCCACAACAACAACCCACTTATAACAACTTTTTTGATATCTCTAGTTCGACAACAATACCCACAACCCACAACACCCACAACCCACAATTTATTCTCGTTTTAACTAATTTCATCAGAAAAAAGTCACAACAACAACCCACTTATAACATCTTTTCAGTATCTCTAGTTCGACACCAACACCCACATCCCACAACACAAACAACCCACAACACCCACAACACATAACAACAACCCACTTATAACATCTTTTCGGTATCTCTAGTTCGACAACAACACCCACATCCCACAACACCCACAACCCACAACACTCACAACCCACAATTTTTTCTCGTTTTAACTAATTTCATCAGAAAAAGTCACAACAACAACCCACTTATAACAACTTTTTTGATATCTCTAGTTCGACAACAATACGCAACCCACAACACCCACAACACCCACAACCCACAATTTTTTCTCGTTTTAACTAATTTCATCAGAAAAAGTCACAACAACAACCCACTTATAACATCTTTTCGGTATCTCTAGTTCGACAACAACACCCACATCTCACAACACCCACAACCCACAATTTTTTCTCGTTTTAACTATTTCATCAGAAAAAGTCACCACAACACTTACAACTTATAACCACTTTTCGATTAATTCACTAGTCACAATTTTACATATTACGAAGTTAATACGCACACACACATCACTTTACTTTGAACACCTTTAAAACATTCTCATAAATCATTTGAATACTCACAAAAATACCTTTGAACATTTCCAAACAACGCTGAAACATTTCCAAAATATCATTTTGAGTACTCCCAAATACACCACTGAATACTACTAAAACACCACTGACTACAGTCAAAACACCACCAAAATCACTATAAACTAAGATCAACATAACAGACTAAACACACACACACTTTTCTCAATATCTCTTAAGAAATATTCTCTCATCGAAAACCTTTATCATCTCACTACAGAACAACCCCAAGATTACTTCGAACACTCTCATAAATCATTTGTATACTCACATAAACACATTTGAACATTTCCAAACACTAAAACATTTCCTAGACAACATTTTGAATACTCCCAAATAAGATTTATCATCTCTAAATTATCTACACTTTCATATTTCATTAAATTTCAACTTATCCCCCAAAACTCCTACCTCATTCTCCAGATTTTTACAACAGTATCACAAAAACTAACTCAGACACCTTACTTTGAACAACACCAAAAACACCATTTACCTTTGAATACTCCAAAAACATCGTTCGAATACCCCCAAATCACCACTGAATACTCCCAGAACACCTTCATAAATACTCTTGCACATCATTTGAACACCTTCAAAAACACCTTTGAATAGTCTCAAACACCATTTCAGTACTCCCAAATACACCACTGAATACTACTAAAACACTTTCTTCTCGTTTTAACTAATTTCATCAGAAAAAGTCACAACAACAACCCACAACTTATAATCACTTTTCAGCAACTCTAGTTCGTCAACAACACCCACAACCCCCACAACCCACAACACCCACAACCCACATCACCCACAACAACAACCCACTTATAACATCTCTTCGGTAACTCTAGTTCGACAACACCCACATCCCACAACACCCACAACCCACATCACCCACACCCCACAACACCCACAACAACAACCCACTTATAACATCTTTTCGGTATCTCTAGTTCGACAACAACACCAACAACCCACAACACCCACATCCCACAACACCCACAACCCACATCACCCACACCCCACAACACCCACAACAACCCACTTATAACATCTTTTCGGTATCTCTAGTTCGACAACACCCACAACCCACAACACCCACAACCCACAATACCCACAACCCACATCACCCACAACAACAACCCACTTATAACATCTCTTCGGTAACTCTAGTTCGACAACACCCACATCCCACAACACCCACAACCCACATCACCCACACCCCACAACACCCACAACAACAACCCACTTATAACATCTTTTCGGTATCTCTAGTTCGACAACAACACCCACATCCCACAACACCCACATCCCACAACACTCACAACCCACAACAACCCACAACTTATAACCACTTTTTCGGTATCTCTAGTTCGACAACAACGCCCACAATCCACAACACCCACATCCCACAACACCCACATCCCACAATTTTTTCTCATTTTAACTAATTTCATCAGAAAAAGTCACAACAATGCCCACAATCCCACAACACCCACATCCCACAACACCAACAACACCCACAACACCCCACAACTTATAACCACTTTTTCGGTATCTAGTTCGACAACTCCAAAAACTCACATCACCCACATCCCACAACACCCACATCCCACAATTTTTTCTCGTTTTAACTAATTTCAACAGAAAAAGTAACCCACAACTTATAACCACTTTTTCGGCATCACTAGTTCGACAATAATACCCACAACACCCACAACCCACAACAACAACACACTTATAACGTCTTTTCGGTATCTCTAGTTCGACTACATTACCCACAACCCTCATCACTTACCAATTTATTCACAATTTATTCGGTACAAATTTTTCCCCTTCTTTTTACTGAATCTTAAATGTAATACACATTCCTCTTTACATTACTAAAATTCTAATAAAATCCTCTCCATACTCATCTCCTTGTATCCACATAAATTGATATTATACTCACAACAACTAATCTCACTACCCAACTACTGCGACATGTTTCAACATCCTCCATTCTTTTCCAATATATCATAACTTTTCAATTCTATAATTTCTTTTTAAAATATTCACACATTACCTTTATTTTCAGTAAAATCTCCCCATATTTCATTAAATTTCTCATACAAAACTCCCCATACTCCTCTCCATCTCACCCACATTTCTTTACATCCACTCACCCATCTCCCAACACATCTCTTCTGAACACACACAAAAATCACATTTCACATCCACAAATGCATCTCATCACCCATCTCAAATCCACTAAAATCACTGTAACCAAGATATTCACAAAACTCTATGACCACCTAACACACACACACACACACACACACACCTCACTTTACTTTGAACACCTTCAAAACACACTCATGCATCATTTGAGACCACCTTTTCTCAATATCTCTTAAGAAATATTCTCTCATCCACAACCTTTATCATCTCACTACAGAAGAACCCCAAGATTACTTCGAACACTCTCATATATCATTTGAATACTCACAAACACCTTTGAACATTTCCAAACAACACTTAAGCACTTCCAAAATTTCATTTTGAATACTCCCAAATAAGATTTATCATCTCTAATTTATCTACACTTACACATTTCATTAACTGAAATTACAACTCATCCACCATACTACTCCCTCAGTCTCCAGACTTTACAACATTATCACAAAAACTAACTCAGACACTTATGACACGAGACATTTTACCAAAACTAACACAAACACATATTTGTTATATCTCCAATATCTAAGATCACCACAATCAAGACGTTTACCAAATTCTATAACCCCACCACTAAGATCACTCATTTTTTGTACACATTCTCTTAAAACATCATCATAACGAAGATCACTAAAACTATCTATACTTTTACTAAGATCACATAACATTTTGTCTTCTTTAACTCACCCACCAATTTACATTCTCGTTCACACTTACACATTTCATTAACCGAAATTACATCTCATCCACCAAACTCCTCCCTCATTCTCCAGACTTTACAACATTTAGCACAAAAAAAACTAACTCATACACTTATGACATGAGACATTACCATAACTACCATACTGACTAACTTTGAACCAACTCTAAACATCACCGAAACACCACTGATCATCTTCAAAAAGTACTCTGCACATCATTTGAACACCATCCAAAACACCATCAAACACCTCCGAATGCTCCCAAAACACTACTGATTACTACCAAATCACCACTGAATACTACGAAAACATCGTCAAAATCACCAGAAACTAAGTTTAACATCACCATCTAACACCCTTTTTATAGAAATCCCCTCAAATCACTATAACCAAGAACTTCCTCCCCATGGGCGCATAAAAAAAAGCATGAACACAAACCTAACACATACACCTAGTACATGATCACCATCAACTGAAAACATATCTTGTACACACACATAAATCTAAGACAACCACCAACAACAAAAACACCCATATTCACTTACCTCAAAAACCACTAATATCACAGAAAACACTCATTTCTTATAAACATTCACACAAAAAATCATATTTGGCAATATCTAAGCGCACTCCTCACTACCACCAACACACGATGTCACACCCACAGGACCGGCGAGGTCACCTCCAGTGACGTCACACTCCCATCTGTGTTTACTTGGTGGTCACATCACACCCAACCCACCTTGTTTCAACCTGTTGTACCCACAATATCTAAGAACACTATAACCAAGACGATTACCAGATTTTATGACCCCACCACTAAGATCGCAGAAATCACTCATTTTTTTTTATAAACATTCACACAAAAATCACGATCACCATTTCCATATCATGTTTACCATCATCTATCAACACTCTTCACCAAGATCACCAAAAATCTAAGATCATTCATCTCAAAACTACTATGCTCACTGAAAACACTTATTTTTATAAACATTCGCACAAAAATAAGACATACACAAAAATACCACGACACTTCCACCAACGTCTATAACATAACATGAGCAATATAACATATCTTCACCACCAAAAACAAAATAATACACAGACACCCACAACTTATACATTTCAATCGCAAATTTAAGACATGTGACATACACACCAAATCTAAGACATTCACCTCCAACTAAGACATACACATCATAACTAAGACATACACCAAAAGCTATAATTGACATATTGACAATAAATATAAGACATAAGCACAAAAAAAATTACCAGGTCATGAGACATTACCAGAACTAAGTCACACATCTCCAACTAATACACAATCACTTTACTAAGTTCATGTTAACTATTCATCAACAAAAAATATTAATATAATTTACCCACCAAATTTATGTTATAATCATCAAAACATAAAATTGTTTTACACATTTTTTTTCTCAAACTGAATATTCATACCACATTTATCATTTCTCATCTATGTTACATATCACATTTCTCACCCTCATCATCCCTAAAACATCCTTTCTCATTCATCCGTATATCACCAAGAGATATTTTATCCCGACCACCCATCTCGACACTAGGAGCCAGAGCAACCATCACCACTCCAACACCACCTACTACACTCTGGCTCCTAATGTCGAGATGGGTGGTCGGGATAAAATATCTCTTGGTGATATACGGATGAATAAGAAAGGATGTTTTAGGGATGATGAGGGTGAGAAATGTGATATGTAACATATATGAGAAATGATAAATGTGGTATGAATATTCAGTTTGAGAAAAAAAATGTGTAAAACAATTTTATGTTTTGATGATTATAACATAAATTTGGCGGGTAAATTATATTAACAATTTTTGATGATGAATAGTTAACAAGAACTAAGTAAAGTGTGATGTCACTGGAGGTGACCTCGCCGGTCCTGTGGGTGTGACATCGTGTGTTGGTGGTAGTGAGGTGAATGCGCTTAGATATTGCCAAATATGATTTTTTGTGTGAATGTTTATAAGAAATGAGTGTTTTCTGTGGTATTAGTGGTTTTTGAGGTAAGTGAATGTGAGGGTTTGTTGATGGTGGTTGTCTTAGATTTATGTGTGTGTACAAGATGTGTTTTCAGTTGATGGTGATCATGTACTAGGAGTATGTGTATTAGGTTTGTGTTCATGCTTTTTTTTATGCGCCCATGGGGAGGGAGTTCTTGGTTATAGTGATTTGAGGGGATTTCTATAAAAAGGGTGTTAGATGGTGATGTTAAACTTAGTTTCTGGTGATTTTGACGGTGTTTTGGAAGTATTCAGTGGTGATTTGGTAGTAATCAGAAGTGTTTTGGGAGAATTCGGAGGTGTTTGATAGTGTTTTGGAAGGTGTTCAAATGATGTGCAGAGTACTTTTTGAAGATGATCAGTGGTGTTTTGGTGATGTTCAGAGTATTCACATATATATATGAATATATATATATATATATATATATATATATATATATATATATATATATATATATATTTATATTATATATATATATATATATATATATATACAAGTATATGCACAATTTATATAAAACATTTACAAAGCAAGTTTTGCAAGCAAGAGACACAGTGAGTACTGTGGGAGACCAGACTTGAAAGAAGTCTGCTAATGTTACTCTACAAGCCTCCATCATTGTTTTACAACTTGGTAGGCTTCCTTGTGATTAGCATCTGATTCACTGGTCGGGAGGGCATGCCTATAGGTGACATGCCGTATAAAATATAATGTACTCTTAGTATTCCACAATTATCAACTGGTTTCTGGTTTGCCCCAATTCTAATGCCAAGAATGTTTCTGTAGAACGATGTGAGCCGGTGGTCTAGCTAAGCTGCATGCATCTTGGTTTTGCTTAGTCGTGTTCTGTGTATTAATTACTGCAGTTTACAACATGTTCTAGCCCTGTCACTTTCTTTGATGACGAGTTAGTGTCTGCCTTGCCATAAAGTGTGTATGTTTATTACGATAAACTACACATGCATTGAAAGTGTTGTGGATCGTAGAAGCGTGTCGGTGTTACTAAATACCGCCAATATACCGTTTGTCACAAGCACAATACTCCAGCAGTAGTGTGGAATTTGTTATTGATTAGGTCGGTATAATTGATTACTAACCTTTTTACCACCAGACAAGAATATTTTGATTCCTGAATTAGAGTTTAATGTAAACTCTCAACATAGACCGTCAGGATGGCTAAGTGGTTAAGGTGCCAGACTGAAGGTACTCACTCTCCGCATAATGAATATACGCTGAAAGACATACTCCTCTCGGTACATATATCTTGTGCCTGGCTGTTGTGTCCTTTTGTGGTGAAGTCTTGCAGTGATGGAGGTGATGAATGCGACAGTCTTAACTTTTCTTTAACGTTTGTGTGATGATATCTGTAGTGTTGCCTGTACGAAAAAAAAAATGAAAGTACGTAGTTTGTTGTAAGCGTGGTTTTGAGTGCTGGAAGTATTTCTGCGCCCTTTGTCTGCAATCCCGGCCATGTGTGAGGGTAGTATAGCGTGACGAAATGCTACTATTCTTCCCATTCCTCTTTTAAATATTCGGAGCAGCAGATTCTGTAAATTCTCAGAAAGTAAAACACAAACTCATTATTTGTTTTATTGTGATAAATGAAGAAATGTATTATGTTACTCTTTTTGATAGGTTTGCCGTAAACCGTAAATCTGAGTTGTTGGTCTGGTTTGATGAGCTGAACCTTCAGTAGTGGGAGGTTGTACAAATACTATGTATAACAAAAACGTAAGACTGCGCAACACTTAATAAAATATTCCAAGTGTTGCACAAGTGGTTTTACCCCAGAAACGGAGAGAATGTTGTTTTTCTTCGTTGCGAACTCTGTTGAAATTTCAACTGTGTTAATGCGGTTTTTGAAGTTATCAAGATTACAGCGTCTGGGTGTGATGGTGAGGTTTTCGTCCACACTGTAGTAGCCAGGTGATGGATTATGGATGAGGGAATGATGCTGGTGAATCGTTTTGTTTCTTACGATTATTTGTAGAGATTGGCAAGGATTGCACTAACTGGTGACCCACTGATATGTTGTACTTCTCTCTGCAGATGTTGTTGACATTTCAACATCGTGGTATAATAATGGTGGATAATAATGTGACGGCAAAGCTGTATAATTTCTTGTTTTTCAAGTTAATCACTTATTTCGAGTGGTTGAGGACACAGAGTGCGTCAACGAGCAATTAGTTGTGATATTTTGGGGAGGTTTACCTTGATTGTGATTGTTAATCTTGACATTTGTTCATAACTGTTTGTCACTGGTGTTGATTCTGAGGTCCGTGGCCTTGGCGAGGCTCTCAAGTGCCACGATATAACATTAAGACAATGTAAGCTAGAAGGTTGACAGACCAAACCCTTTTGGAACTCTGCACCTCTGGGAAGACAGTGATGGAGTGAATGATGGCAAAAGTTTTTCTTTTTCCATGAGTAATTGTGCTCGTAATGCGCTTTATATAATTATCATAATCATTTTAATAGTGGTCCCCTCACACTTCCGGCAAGATAGTTATTAAATGAAGGATGGTGAATGTTTTCTTCTTTGGGTCAACTTTGATGGAAAACGAACGTAATGTGTATACTACTACTACTTATAATAATAATAATAATAATAATAATAACAATGCGTTTCCCAATACATTGTCCAATGGCCATATGTTCAGAAGACACATATAACCTTATCTGCCTCTGACTTTCTCCTCATCTGTTCACCTGTCCTGTCTACGGGCTTTCTCCTCACCTCTTCACCTGAGTTTGACTATCTCCTGACCAGACTTTGGCCACCTCTTCACATGACCTGACCTCTAACTTTCTCACTTTTTCTCTCGCTGCTTGATGATGGTTAAGCGGCGCAGCTGAAACCTCCTCTAACCATTTATTTAATATAGTTGTGGCCTGACGAACATTTATTCAAGCCAGAGATAACAAACCGTAGGAAGATAGGTAGGATGAAGGTGATGCGTAACTCACTGGTAGAACCCTGGCTTCACACAACCAACGAAACTACCAGGAATGGAAAAGGCAGGTCTCATTATACCTGCTTCCACTGATCACCTAATACCACAAAAAAGGTACATGGGTATTACCACACTGTTTTGGTTGGCATCTTGGGAAAGGACCACAGGAATAATTATTATTATTAATATTATTGCTATTTTCATTTTTTTTTCAGTATGCCGTCTCCCACCGAGGCAGGGTGACCCGGAAAAGAAAAAAAATCTACGAAGTCTTTTACAGAAGGAGTTACTATCCCCTTGTTCTCGGCATTTTAGTCGCCTCTGTCGACACGTATGGCTTACGGAGACAGAATTCCTATTATATTATTATTATTATTATTATTATTATTCTCAAGGGGAATTTTAGGTAATGAGGTTTGATCCTGAATGATTGGCGGAGAATTTAGAATTTTGTATAAAAGAAAGGAATTTGGAATCTTAGAAGATGAAGCCAAAAAAATATATCACGAAGTCACTCTGGGCGAAACGTTTCCTTTAACAAATATCCTAAAATGCACACAAGTGTCCATTTCCACAAGAGAATAGCAAGATGATAAAAACAAATTGAAGGAGTAAAAGCTTGAAGGTGAGGCTGGCTGAAAGATTAATGGTTGAGAAAGAGAATGTATTTAGCATCCTGGGAAGGGATGCCTCGGCAAAGAGGTTGTGAAGGCTGCGGTGAACTCCAGAGGGGCTGAGGGTAAGGATAGAGCCTAAACAGGTAGCAGGACATAACAGTGGCCACTTGGTTGTACGAGTTGTTTCCTGTTTGTTACATGTTTGTAGTTACAGGAGCAGAGCCACGCTCTTGGTGTTTCGTTGTCAATAATTTCATATTACACACACGCATATAGGATAAAGCTCATTGCAGCAGGGAGTGGACCTAGTGGGGACTAGCGAGGAAGCGGGGCCAAGAGCTGTGGCTCGATCCCTGTAACCACAATAAGGTGAGCACACAGTACACACACACATATATATATATATATATATATATATATATATATATATATATATATATATATATATAGGGAAGTACCACCTCTATAACCTCTATAGCCTCTATATATATATCTTTATTTACTACAAGTATATGTATATGGTATATAGACGTAGCTGACATGAATGGCATACTACTGTATAGAAAGCCGCTTGTTATGCAGAGCATTTCGAGCAGATTAGGTCAGTTTTGTCCCAGGATTCGATCCAAACCAATCACCTAAAACCCAAGTACCCATTTTAAACTGATGGGTGAACAGGGACAGGGACAGCAGGTGTCTTATGGAAACACGTCCCTAATGTTTTTCAGCCGTACCGGAGGAGATTCGAACCCTGGATCTCAGTGTGTGAGCTGAGTTGGCTAGCGATCGAGCTACGGGGAGAGTTGCGTGATGACTTTAGGCCTTTCGTATTGCAACCAACACATCATCAGCAGCTTGCAATATTGCAGAAAAGAGGTGGTGGTCCAAGCCAACGATCACAGGGAGCGCCATTGCGCTCTAAAGCAGTCTAACCTAACAGAAAATAACTACTTAAATTTTCAGAGAGTTAGATATTGCTAAAAAGAAATTAATCAATTGTTAATCTCAGAAAAATGAACATTCGAACTGGAGGACGGGTTGAATTAGACGTATGTAAATATATTAGTTCATGACCAGTGATGTCACTGGCGTTTTTTCTTTATATTTTACGTACTGGGGAAGTATGAGCTTGTAAGCATATTTGAAAGGTCAGAGAGGATGTGGGTAGCCGAGTCGGAGTCTTGGAGGTGGGAAATACAGCATTTGGACTATAAAAATCGGGTGGGTATGTTAGGTTATTATGGGTTTTCACTGCATGTTGATGTCTGTGTACATACGATGATAACTGTTAATTACTATCTATTCTACTGAGATACACATACATACGTCTTTGTGTGTGTGCGTCTCAGTGCACAAACAATAACACACACATACCTCAGTGTAAGTACACTGAGAGACATACACACACCTCAGTGTATATACGCTGAAACACACACACACCTCAGTGTATATACACTGAAACACACACACACCTCAGTGTATATACACTGAAACACACACACACCTCAGTGTATATACACTGAAACACACACACACACCTCAGTGTATATACACTGAAACACACACACACCTCAGTGTATATACACTGAAACACACACACACCTCAGTGTATATACACTGAAACACACACACACCTCAGTGTATATACACTGAAACACACACACACCTCAGTGTATATACACTGAAATACACACACACCTCAGTGTATATACACTGAAATACACACCTCAGTGTATATACACACACACACACACACACACACACACACCTCAGTCTATATAACTTTCCCAAAAGTGCACAAACACCACAATTTAATCACCCTTAAAAGACTTATTCCTCATTAATTCTCTCTCTCTCTCTCTCTCTCTCTCTCTCTCTCTCTCTTTTCCTTTCTACTGAGAGACTACACAAAGGTTTTTTCAAGCCTTGCGAACTTTTCATTTATTTTAACACACACACGCGCACACACACACACACACACACACACACACACACACACACACACACACACACACACACACACACAGTCCCATCGAGTAAATACTCCAACATGTACAATATTTTATCAAATCTTTCAGTACATCAGTAATCATGACATCCACCTCTGTTGCTCCTCCCACTCTCGGCTGTATTTTTGGACTCCATACAGATCCCCGGCTCTTTACTCTTAAACAGACATCTTTCACAGGCGAAGCTGTGAAATTGCTATAATAATGTTTATTTCTACAAGTACATGTACAAGGTATACAGGTCTAACTGACATCAATGACATACTACTATATAGAAAGTCCCTTGTTATGCTGAGCATTTCGAGCAGCATATCACATCATAAGATTCGTACTTTTAAAAGTAAATGCAACAAGTCACCGGTGATGAGTCAGCTACGAAAACTCTCAGATAATCAACTGAAAAACGAGTTACATAAAAAGTATTAAAATATACACCAGTATTATTGAGCTTGCTGTGTCATCAGTGATGAGCTTATGTTATCACTGATGAGCTTACCGTGTTATTGATGTAATATCATGGAGAGAATATAGAAAAATCTAGTAAAATATCTGAAGAAACTGGTCATTCTCTAGCAACATCAGCTAGAGTTTTGAAGGCGAAAAAATCCTTCCCTTCAAATGTAATATATGATCAACCCATAATACGACTTTTCTCTCTCTCTCTCTCTCTCTCTCTCTCTCTCTCTCTCTCTCTCTCTCTCTCTCTCTCTCTCTCTCTCTCTCTCTCTCTCTCTCTCTCTCTCTCTCTCTCTCTCTGAGCGAGAGAAACCGAGCGCTCGACAGCTCCACTATGTTTTGCGCTACCAGACACAAGGCTCCTCCTTTTCCCCTCGTTGTTACCGGTTTAACGGTTTGTAAATACTTGTTAATACTCGTTTACCTGAAGTAAACGAGAAGAGCGAACACTAAACATGGGTAGAAAGATCAGCTGAAATACACGAACGGCATTTCTGAGGAAACTGAACACTCAACAATTTTCTATGGGAGGAAGAACGATTTTGCGTCAACACACGCCAGATGATTAACATAGTCCGCAGCGCCAACACGGAACCTTAGCCTGTAATTTTTTTAATGTGGAGGTGTGTTATCTGATTGATCTCGAAGAGCCACATGCGCTACGAGGAGAGAGAAAGTTCGTTGAGCTTTACTTGAGTGGAAGAGACGAGAAGCAGAGAGAGTAAGGTCTTAAGGTCCAAGTCGGACCGAAACATCGTCGTAACCTTCTGTCTCCTACGTGCGGGTTATTTGTGTATTGTTCCAGTCATGGTATTGTGCCTTTGTGTACTTTAAGGAACACAGAGACTGGCTCTTTATCTAACCCATCCTCCTAATAACTATGTCACACTCTGACATATGGTTTGCGTTATGTTATATTAGGTTTGGCTGGGTTTAGTTTACAAAGAAAAAACTATAAATATAAGATAGCAGACGATTAAAAAAAACTGTCTGCCACTCGAACATAAAACGGACAGCCACAGTCATATCTCAACTGTATAATAATCAGCCAACAGCCTTTCATATCACTTTTTTACAACAGTGTCGTGAGGTCTGTGGTTAAGAGGACTTGGCTACTTTATCATGGCTGGTAACACAACGTTAATTGGATAAACAAATAGGCGACAAGAACATTGGAAAGTACTCCTTTACGAGGCGATGAAGTGAAATACACTGGAAGTCATATAGTGAGAGAATTAAGCCACGTAACGGTGAGAGACTCCATACAGAATATCAGAGAGGAATGAACCCAAGTGCGTAGAGTCGAGCTAGTGGACAAATGAATAAACAGGAACCAGGAGCTGGAGTTGTGTTCACCAGGATAAATAGTTAATTTAGTGGAGGGATTAGAATTCTAAGTGAAAAGTTACATTCATCGTTACGAATTAGAAAGATATATTCGGTCATTACGAATTTTCAGCATAGAGCAGGTGAGAACATTCACTCAGGGCACAGCAAGACGTGGTAAAACTCGTCAGAAAGTTGTGTAACCAATCAGAAGACCAGAGATCACACCTGAGTGTTCCTCAGCAGTTACATGACTTAAATAACAAAAAAGGCACAATACCGTGACTGGAACGATACACAAATAACCCGCACATAAAAGAGAGAAGCTTACGACGACGTTTCGGTCCAACTTGGACCATTGACAAAGTCACACTAACCTGAGGTGGAGCAGGACGGCTATATATAGGCAGGAAGAGGTGATGGTAGTAGTAGTAGTAGTAGTAGTAGTAGTAGTAGTAGTAGTAGTAGTAGTAGTAGTAGTACAAGAATTGTATATAATACCGACAAGATGAAATTAAGACACATGCACAACACCCGGGCATCCCCATCGTAGACGTTTCGCCATCCAGCCAGCCACTGGATGGCGAAACGTCCACAACAAAGACAACCAGACGCCTCCAGGTAAACCTTCGGATGACTGGTTTATCCCTGTCACACATAAATGTAGACTATGACTCTTGGGAAGCAAGACACGAGCTTACACACATCTATGCATACAAGCAAGTATAAACACACACACACACACACACAACATCGACCTGACTACACTGGAGGACAGGAGGGATAGGGGGGACATAATAACGACATATGAACTACTAAACTACTGAGAGGAATTGACATGATGGACAAAGACAAGATGTTCCAGAGATGGGACACAACAAGGGGTCACAGATGGAGTCGAAGACTCAGATGAGTCAGAGGCATCTTAGGAAGTATTTCTTCAGCCACAGAGTTGTCAGGAAATGGAAAAGTCTGGAAAGTGACGTAATGGAGGCAGGTTCCATACACAGTTTCAAGATGAGATATGATAAAGCTCATGGAGCAGGGAGAGAGACCTAGCAGCGACCAGCGAAGAGGCGGGGCCTGGAGCAGTGCTCGACCCCTGCAACCACAAATAGGCGAGTGCACACACACACACGCACACACACACGCACGCACACACACACACACACACACACACACACACACACACACACACACACACACACACACTAACGTTTTCACAGATTAAGCGTAAAGAAAAAATTTCAAGAAAAAACTGGAACAAACGAAAATACGAAAGTTATGATAATACCCAAATTATACAAGATTTTTTAGAGGATAACTTAAATGACGCCAGAATTGAGAAAGAATTTTCTTTTTCCCTTAGAGTAAAAAGCCTCACTAAGTTGCCAAATGATTTCACAAAGGATCGAGCACAGGATATATAATAACCACTTTTAAATATAAGGAAAATGGGGATTTTGTGAAAAAAAAAACACATTTCTAATTCAATATTCCCAGAGACATAAATCTGAAGACGTTTGATATATTTTAACTAAACCTGAAATGAACAGAGTAAAAAAGAAAAAGGAAGATTGCTAAAGAAAAATTACTTGTATAGAAGCTGAAATTCAAAATACTTAGTAAAGAGAATAACTTGATAAAATAAGTGATTACATAATAATGAGAACTACTGATGAAAAAATAGTCGTTAAATGGGAAAAAAATATTGAAATTGGATGTTTTAGCAATAAAAAAATTAAGTTTGACTGCTTATGAAGCTGGAACTGTAAATATATAATATGTGTAATCTGTAAATATAATGAAAACTTTTGTATGTAAAGTGAGTGATAGACTGAGACATCATAACGTCAATATTACCATAACAGATAAAAAAAATCAAAATTATCTAAATCTACATAAAAAATAAGACCATATTCTGGAAAGCAATATTTGCTGTTAAATTAGATCTAAAAATGGCCAGAACAGATTAAACAAAATCAAAATGTTCTAAATCTACTTAGAAAATGAGATGTTATGGAAAATAATATTTGCTGTTAAATATGATTCTGGAGATGAAAAAGAAATGCACAAAGAGGAAAGACTAAAACATGAGGAAAATACAAAGCTTTCGAACACTGTTTTAGAGAAACTAAATGGAATAAAACATTACGATAATTTGTACAAAGTTATAAAACTTGAATAAAAATTAATTTAAGCAATTTATTCCATTACTTTATGACGGAATAATAAAGAATGGGTTAAATAAAAGCTGTGAAATAAAGGGACTGGGAAGAAATTTAGATATCAAGTCAATCAGGTAACTTATCAGAGTTACCAGAAAGACAGAAATGAAAAGAAAGAAAGAGAAAGAAATATAAAAAAAATTGAAAAAGAAATAGAAGACAAAAGCAAGGCAGAATCAAATCTTTGATATTTGTGAAAAAAAGAAAATTAAGTCTTGAAGACAAAATACAAATAAAAAAGACAGTAGGAAAAAAAAGTGAATTAAAGATTTATTGTGTTTACGTAAGTTATTTAAAACTAATGAATTCTAATCCCAAATAAATGACTGACATGATGGAAGCTGAAACAATTGAAGGGCAATAAAAGAATTTACTACTGAATACTGTAAAGCGAAAAAAAAATGGGACTTGGCGGGATAGCAAAATTATTTTTATAAATAATGTTCAGAAAAATTTAGATTATTTTTTAAATTTTACTATATGATAGTATAGTGGCAGAAAGATGGAAAATTCCACACATTGAACTAATTTAAAAAACAAAAGGCAAGACCCTATAAACTATAGAGTTGCTTCAGTGCCAAATACTGCTCTAAAACTATTGATAAAAACCATGCAGTCTTCGAACTGTAAAATTCTGTATATCAGATCTATTAAGGTATTGTAAAAAGTCATGAAAACCGACTATTAAATAAATAAGCGAATTTATTTGGACTTAAGAAAATCTTTTGACAGATTTTTCCCGTAAAAGACCATTGTGGAAACTTCAAAACATGTGAGTAACTAAAGGCAAAGTATTATAATAAAGCTTTAGAGAGGAAAATTCGACCAATTATATGAAGAAAAAGGTTGTGTGGTTGAGGGGGGGTAGATGACACGTGGGGTGTTACAAGGATCAATACTTGCTCCGGAACTGTCGAGATTTATTTAATAATTTACCAAAAGGGGTAACAAACTACAGAATATGAATACATTAGTGGATATAGAGAAAGAAGCAAAACAGAGATGAGTAAGATATCTGGATGAGCACGTAAGGGCAATCCTAAATTCGTGAGACATGAATGTGAGGTGAAGGGGAATGAAAATTGGAATTAATGATCTCTCTTCATAAAAGGCGTAGAAAGTATGATGATCTGGGATATAGAGGAAAAATATCAAATTAATTCAGGAAGTATTTAGGAAGGACCAGACTGAAGGACAAGGTAACAAGAACGCATGCTGGAAGGTGACGAATATTAATCTTCCAGACACAGAGTAATAACAAAGAATATGTCTGACAAATATTATAGAGGAGACAGTAAAGGATCCTGATGTAAATTATCAGACATTAAAAATGGCGAGTCATGAAAAAGAGGGAAATTTCTATTATGATTTATTGAATGCCAAGGCAGCAAGAAGAGACAAGAAGTAAACGAAATGAGTTTAGCAAAGATACAGAAAAAGATTTGTAATAGATCCAGGTTCAGATGCCACAAAAACGATCTTTTTTTTTTTAGATTAGGATTGTACGAACGAGAATGGCAATACATAGCGAAAACGATTTGTAAATCTCAGTGAGAGATCACGTACTAAATAATCAATTCACATGTAACCTACTAAATATAACAGAATATTACAAAAATGGATCGGGAATACGAGAGGAACATATCAAATGTAATTGTATTACTGGATTACAAAACTGGCAGGTAAATAAAGGACACATATGCCTGAACTTAGTCACCTTTTTGGTGGAGACATATCTCCAACCAGTGGCTTTATCAAACCAATACAGAGAATAAACAGTGGAAGACGTGAGGAGGTAATTTGAGGTGGTCAGTCCCTCAGTCGTGACAGGTGGTTAGTCCCTCAGTCGTGACAGAAGATGGTCAGTCCTTGAGTCTTGACAGAAGGTGGTCAGTCGCTCAGTCTTGACAGAAGGTGGTCAGTCGCTCAGTCTTGACAGAAGGTGGTCAGTCGCTCAGTCTAGACAGAAGGTGGTCAGTCGCTCAGTCTAGACAGAAGGTGGTCAGTCGCTCAGTCTAGACAGAAGGTGGTCAGTCGCTCAGTCTAGACAGAAGGTGGTCAGTCGCTCAGTCTAGACAGAAGGTGGTCAGTCGCTCAGTCTAGACAGAAGGTGGTCAGTCGCTCAGCATATATCAAAGTTAAGGAAGGAGGAGGAGCAGAAAACACTGATAAAAGTAACCGCGAAGAACAAAAAGGCACAATACCGTGACTGGGAGAATATGCGAATAACCCGCAAGAAGGAGAAAAGGTTACGAGGCCTCGTACCATTAACTTGTCAGACAAACTAGTTAATGGTCCAAGTCAGACTGAAATGTTGTCAGAAGTTTCTTTCTCCTTTGTGCGGGTTATTTTTTGTTTTGCGTAATCACGAAACTAAAAAAAAATGATGCAAGATTAAATACCTCCCAAAGGTATTGACGTAAGGAAAAATACGAAGGTCACAGTCAGTAACCCCCAACATTCCTCCTCCACAACATTACCCTCCCACTTCCCATCCCTTATTATATATCTCTCCTCTCCCCTACCCTCACTACCTCTTTCCCTACCATCACACTGTACTGCTACTAACAATCGATTAGAATTCAGGTTGTAACACCCAGTCTCTCCACTTCCCAATATCCTTAACTCCATCTCTTTTCTTCATTCATGGAGCTCTTCCCTTCTTGCCCTTCCAACTGCACCTTCACCCTCCTTCCTTCCCTCCCACCCCTTCTTCCACAGAGGTCATTTTAAACTTTTTCCTTCTATTCCTCCCTGGAGAGTGAACAGTTGTGTGGCAGGTTGTGACTGCCTGGTTTTGTGCGAGGGAAGAGGTTGTTTGATGTGCCTTGTTTTGGGTAGATAATTGTGTGGTGTGGTCTCGTCATGAAGTATATAGTCAAAACAACCACGGAAGGGATTACGGGGGATTGAATAGTTGTTTTGCATCTTGCATCGCTCGTTCGCGATTCTTGCATAATATATATGTACATATATATATATACATTACATATATATATATACATTACATATATATATATATACATATATATATACATATATATATACATTACATATATATATATATATACACATTACATATATATATATACATTACATATATATATATATATATATACATTACATATATATATATATATATACATTACATATATATATATATATATATATATATATACATTACATATATATATATATATATACATTACATATATATATATATATATACATTACATATATATATATATATATATATATATATACATTACATATATATATATATATATATATATATATACATTACATATATATATATATATACATTACATATATATATATATATATATATACATTACATATATATATATATATATATACATTACATATATATATATATATACATTACATATATATATATATATATATACATTACATATATATATATATATACATTACATATATATATATATATATATATATATATACATTACATATATATATATATACATTACATATATATATATATATATACACATTACATATATATATATATATACACATTACATATATATATATATATACACATTACATATATATATATATATACACATTACATATATATATATATACACATTACATATATATATATATACATTACATATATATACATTACATATATATATATATACATTACATATATATACATTACATATATATATATATACATTACATATATATATATATACATTACATATATATATATACATTACATATATATATATACATTACATATATATATATATATATATACATTACATATATATATATATACATTACATATATATACATTACATATATATATATATATACATTACATATATATATATATATATACATTACATATATATATATATATATATATACATTACATATATATATATATATATACATTACATATATATATATATATATTACATATATATATATATATATATATATATATATATACATTACATATATATATATATATATATATATATATATATATATATATATACATTACATATATATATATATACACATTACATATATATATATATATATATACACATTACATATATATATATATATATATATATATATATATATATATATATATATATATATATATATATATACACATGTACATTATATATACCTGTGTGTTTATATATATAATATATACATGTATATATATACATATATATATATATATATATAATATATATATATACACAGGTGTATATATATTTTTTATTTTTTTTATTATCACACTGGCCGATTCCCACCAAGGCAGGGTGGCCCGAAAAAGAAAAACTTTCACCATCATTCACTCCATCACTGTCTTGCCAGAAGGGTGCTTTACACTACAGTTTTTAAACTGCAACATTAACACCCCTCCTTCAGAGTGCAGGCACTGTACTTCCCATCTCCAGGACTCAAGTCCGGCCTGCCGGTTTCCCTGAACCCCTTCATAAATGTTACTTTGCTCACACTCCAACAGCACGTCAAGTATTAAAAACCATTTGTCTCCATTCACTCCTATCAAACACGCTCACGCATGCCTGCTGGAAGTCCAAGCCCCTCGCACACAAAACCTCCTTTACCCCCTCCCTCCAACCCTTCCTAGGCCGACCCCTACCCCGCCTTCCTTCCACTACAGACTGATACACTCTTGAAGTCATTCTGTTTCGCTCCATTCTCTCTACATGTCCGAACCACCTCAACAACCCTTCCTCAGCACTCTGTACAACAGTTTTGGTAATCCCGCACCTCCTCCTAACTTCCAAACTACGAATTCTCTGCATTATATTCACACCACACATTGCCCTCAGACATGACATCTCCACTGCCTCCAGCCTTCTCCTCGCTGCAATATTCATCACCCACGCTTCACACCCATATAAGAGCGTTGGTAAAACTATACTCTCATACATTACCCTCTTTGCCTCCAAGGACAAAGTTCTTTGTCTCCACAGACTCCTAAGTGCACCACTCACTCTTTTTCCCTCATCAATTCTATGATTCACCTCATCTTTCATAGACCCATCCGCTGACACGTCCACTCCCAAATATCTGAATACATTCACCTCCTCCATACTCTCTCCCTCCAATCTGATATTGAATCTTTCATCACCTAATCTTTTTGTTATCCTCATAACCTTACTCTTTCCTGTATTCACCTTTAATTTTCTTCTTTTGCACACCCTACCAAATTCATCCACCAATCTCTGCAGCTTCTCTTCAGAATCTCCCAAGAGCACAGTGTCATCAGCAAAGAGCAGCTGTGACAACTCCCACTTTGTGTGTGATTCTTTATCTTTTAACTCCACGCCTCTTGCCAAGACCCTCGCATTTACTTCTCTTACAACCCCATCTATAAATATATTAAACAACCACGGTGACATCACACATCCTTGTCTAAGGCCTACTTTTACTGGGAAAAAATTTCCCTCTTTCCTACATACTCTAACTTGAGCCTCACTATCCTCGTAAAAACTCTTCACTGCTTTCAGTAACCTACCTCCTACACCATACACTTGCAACATCTGCCACATTGCCCCCCTATCCACCCTGTCATACGCCTTTTCCAAATCCATAAATGCCACAAAGACCTCTTTAGCCTTATCTAAATACTGTTCACTTATATGTTTCACTGTAAACACCTGGTCCACACACCCCCTACCTTTCCTAAAGCCTCCTTGTTCATCTGCTATCCTATTCTCCGTCTTACTCTTAATTCTTTCAATTATAACTCTACCATACACTTTACCAGGTACACTCAACAGACTTATCCCCCTATAATTTTTGCACTCTTTTATCCCCTTTGCCTTTATACAAAGGAACTATGCATGCTCTCTGCCAATCCCTAGGTACCTTACCCTCTTCCATACATTTATTAAATAATTGCACCAACCACTCCAAAACTATATCCCCACCTGCTTTTAACATTTCTATCTTTATCCCATCAATCCCGGCTGCCTTACCCCCTTTCATTTTACCTACTGCCTCACGAACTTCCCCCACACTCACAACTGGCTCTTCCTCACTCCTACAAGATGTTATTCCTCCTTGCCCTATACACGAAATCACAGCTTCCCTATCTTCATCAACATTTAACAATTCCTCAAAATATTCCCTCCATCTTCCCAATACCTCTAACTCTCCATTTAATAACTCTCCTCTCCTATTTTTAACTGACAAATCCATTTGTTCTCTAGGCTTTCTTAACTTGTTAATCTCACTCCAAAACTTTTTCTTATTTTCAACAAAATTTGTTGATAACATCTCACCCACTCTCTCATTTGCTCTCTTTTTACATTGCTTCACCACTCTCTTAACCTCTCTCTTTTTCTCCATATACTCTTCCCTCCTTGCATCACTTCTACTTTGTAAAAACTTCTCATATGCTAACTTTTTCTCCCTTACTACTCTCTTTACATCATCATTCCACCAATCGCTCCTCTTCCCTCCTGCACCCACTTTCCTGTAACCACAAACTTCTGCTGAACACTCTAACACTACATTTTTAAACCTACCCCATACCTCTTCGACCCCATTGCCTATGCTCTCATTAGCCCATCTATCCTCCAATAGCTGTTTATATCTTACCCTAACTGCCTCCTCTTTTAGTTTATAAACCTTCACCTCTCTCTTCCCTGATGCTTCTATTCTCCTTGTATCCCATCTACCTTTTACTCTCAGTGTAGCTACAACTACAAAGTGATCTGATATATCTGTGGCCCCTCTATAAACATGTACATCCTGAAGTCTACTCAACAGTCTTTTATCTACCAATACGTAATCCAACAAACTACTGTCATTTCGCCCTACATCATATCGTGTATACTTATTTATCTTCTTTTTCCTAAAATATGTATTACCTATATTATTATTATAATCAAAAAGAAGCGCTAAGCCACAAGGGCTATACAGCGTGTATTACCTATAACCAAACCCCTTTCTATACAAAGTTCAATCAAAGGGCTCCCATTATCATTTACACCTGGCACCCCAAACTTACCTACCACACCCTCTCTAAAAGTTTCTCCTACTTTAGCATTCAGGTCCCCTACCACAATTACTCTCTCACTTGGTTCAAAGGCTCCCATACATTCACTTAACATCTCCCAAAATCTCTCTCTCTCCTCTGCATTCCTCTCTTCTCCAGGTGCATACACGCTTATTATGACCCACTTCTCGCATCCAACCTTTACTTTAATCCACATAATTCTTGAATTTACACATTCATATTCTCTTTTCTCCTTCCATAACTGATCATTTAACATTACTGCTACCCCTTCCTTTGCTCTAACTCTCTTAGATACTCCAGATTTAATCCCATTTATTTCCCCCCACTGAAACTCTCCTACCCCCTTCAGCTTTGTTTCGCTTAGAGCCAGGACATCCAACTTCTTTTCATTCATAACATCAGCAATCATCTGTTTCTTGTCATCCGCACTACATCCACGCACATTTAAGCATCCCAATTTTATAAAGTTTTTCTTCTTCTCTTTTTTAGTAAGTGTCTACAGGAGAAGGGGTTACTAGCCCATTGCTCCCGGCATTTTAGTCGCCTCATACGACACGCATGGCTTACGGAGGAAAGATTCTTCTCCACTTCCCCATGGACAATAGAAGAAATAAAAAAGAACAAGAGCTATTTAGAAAAAGGAGAAAAACCTAGATGTATGTATATATATATGCATGTACGTGTCTGAAGTGTGACCAAAGTGTAAGTAGGAGTAGCAAGATATCCCTGTTATCTAGCGTGTCAATACCAAAACTGCACTAGCCAAGGACTCGAACCCATGCTGCTTTGGCCAAAGCAGCATGGGTTCGATTCCTTGGCGAGTGCACTGTTGTTGTTGATCAATACCACTCGTTCGTGGTCACAATAATTAATATATATATATATATATATATATATATATATATATATATATATATATATATATATATATATACACACACAACTTCGAAAACAAAATACATTAAAAAAAAGGTACAATGGGAGGACTATATATACGCATGTATATGAGGGCACGAGTGCACACTGCTGGAGTGTAATGAGGCGAGAACTTTGAGGAAGAGGTTAACACACGACATGCATAAATCTTGGTGTTTCTAGATAATTTACTTCTCGCAGGTGGTGAAAGTGGTATACGTAGGGGAAGTTTTTTTGTTGATATGCACGAGAAACTACAGGCGAGAGTGAAAGTCAAAATAAATTAATAATAGAAGGGAGAGCTGGGAAATTAGTAAGTAAAAAACAGAGCAAATTAAGAATTATAGAAAGTGTTTGAGAATCTTAATCGAGTTGGGTCTATGATAAAACATCCATTTCACCAGGAGGAAATTAGAGAAAATTTGAGATATTTAAAACAGTCAGAAGAACATGCAAATTGTCACAGTTTCAGGCAACGTTCATAAGAACATGAGTAGGAACACTGCAACAGGCCTACTGGCCCATGCAAGGCAGGTCTAATTCTCATTATCAAGCCTTATAAAACAGCGATCGTTTTGCCAAATAAAAAACGATATGTACACCAAGATGCGTATTTCTCAGTGTATATACACCCAGTATTTACTATAATCCCTATTTAAAGTATTCTTGACTGGTACATAACATTCTAAACACATTCTTTAAGACTAGTGCGGTCAATAGGCTTTAAACCTGGCCTAATAGGCCGAGATTTAACATTAGACAAAATAGCTTTTTATCCAATTCAGAAACTAAATTGGTTGCTTAAAAGCTCACTTTGATCTGCTGGTCACGAATCTGAGCTTCTTAGTGTACATAACCTAACTTTTTAGGAAATCATATTAATATCTGAGCTAGTTTCGGCTAGTCGCAGTGTTGTTATTGATTATACGTATTTCACTTGTTCGTGGTTACAATATTATATATACTGCTTGTGGAGGCTAGTACATCAAACGGGGAGTAGAATGAAATTAGCTCTGAGGTACCCCACACCATCGTATGTCCTCGGCTTACGGTACAACACCGAGCTCTGCTGGGTGCGTGATTCTTGTAGCATTGTGTGGTTCCATGGGTTAGAGTGTCGTGAAATTTTCGCTCACCATGAGACGGGCTAAAACAATGCGGGTTCGAGCCCCCGGCTAGATGCAGTGTTGTTTTTGATATATGTATATATGTCATGCCGAATAGGTACAACTTGTGATTTTGGCTTAAATAGCAACACTTTTCTTTCCGAATAAGGCAAAAAAAATTGTGTATGCAATAATTTCGCAAAAATCATTCTGTACTTAACGAAAAAAAAATAGATTTCATTTTGTTTATATATATATATATATATATATATATATATATATATATATATATATATATATATATATATATATAATTATATATATATATATATATATATATATATATATATATAATATATATATATATATATATATATAATATATATATATATATATATATATATATATATATATATATATATATATATATTTGTAATAATGTAATAACTATGCATAATGTAATTAATAATGAAAATTGTATTTATGTTAAAGTTAACGATTGTAATTACTTCTAAACTATGAAAGGTCTGGAACATTACACTAGAAATATTGCAGTTCTTGTGGAGATATATTCAACTGATATTTAATAAAATTATGGTTATATTCGTTATATTCAAAAGGAAGAGCTAAGCCCGCACAGGATATATACACCGTAAGATGTCTTTCAGCGGATATGCGCCGTTAAGTCTCTCAGTGTATGTGTGAGGCGGCAAGGAAATGTCGATTATATTTGTTAATGTAACTGCCAAAGCATAGGTAAACACTTTACGGTGTGTTAAGAGGACACAACTAATGTGACATTTTATTGTGGTAACGTTTCGCTCTCCAGGAATTACATCAACAGAAAGATAAACAGGAGTTACATCAACAGGAAAATGAAGAGGAATTACATCAACAGGAAAATGAAGATGAAAAAAACATGAACAAGCTATATTTAACGTACTACTTAAACCAGCAAGATCAATTATAAATTCAATAATAACTGGAAGAACTCAATTTAAGTAATTGTTTTAACATTTACAGACTGGGTCCAGCAAGATGGAAATGGGAGAAAGCGAAATCGGTGCCACGTTAGTCAATTTCTAATGGTTATAATCATAGCTATAAACTTGAAAGAGGTGGAGCGGTAGGCCAGCGGAGGGTCTCGATCACATGACCAAAACCCCATTTGCTGGTCATATGACTAAGATCTGCGTCAGGAAACGCTTGTCCTAAGATGCCGTTCGGAATTCTGACTGATAAAATGTGGAAAATATGAGAGAGAGAGAGAGGGGGGGGGGAGAGAGAGGGGAGAGAGGGGGAGGAGAGAGAGAGGTGAGAGAGAGAGGGGAGAGAGAGAGGGGAGAGAGGGGAGAGAGGGGGGAGAGAGAGGGGAGAGAGAGGGGAGAGAGAGAGGGGAGAGAGGGGGAGAGAGAGAGAGAGAGGTGAGAGAGAGAGGGGGAGAGAGAGAGAGGGGGGAGAGACAGAGGGGAGAGAGAGAGGGGAGAGAGAGAGGGGGAAAGAGAGAGAGGGGGAAAAGAGAGGGGGAAAGAGAGAGGGGGAAAGAGAGGGGGAAAGAGAGAGGGGGAAAGAGAGAGGGGGAAAGAGAGAGGGGGAAAGAGAGAGGGGGAGAGAGGAGAGAGAGACAGGAGAGAGGAGAGAGAGAGACAGGAGAGAGGAGAGAGACAGGAGAGAGAGAGAGAGAGAGGAGAGAGGAGAGAGACAGGAGAGAGAGAGAGAGAGAGAGGAGAGAGGAGAAAGAGAGAGAGAGAGGAGAGAGAAAAAGAGAGAGAAGAGAGAAAGAGAGGAGAGAGAAAAAGAGAGAGAAGAGAGAAAGAGAGAGAGAGAGGAGAGAGAAAGAGAGGAGGGAGAGAAAGAAAGAGTTACCCAGAAGTCAACTGAAAAGTTACCAAAATTTAATATAAATGATTTTGTGAGACACTCTTATGTTTCAATGGAGTTGCATAAAAGCTTTCAAATGTATATATTGAGAAATTAACCAGACTGTTGTTTGGAACTTAAATAAAACCAAGATTAAAATATGCGTCGATTCTTTACACATCTGAAAACACATTGATAGGCTAGAAAATATCCAATGATGAACTACGAAATTGCTACCAGAGTTTAAAAATACGAGTTATGATGGAATTTTGAAGGCACTATAGATACCCACGTTGGCTGGGTTGTCACAGAGTCAGAATCATGAGAAACCTGATAGTGCAAAGTACAGGGTCTATGGTTTAACAAGAGCAGCAGGGAAACAGACACATTTAACAAAAACTGCATAGAAAAAATTCAACAGTAATGACGACAGAATATAGAGAAGCAAATCAGAAGAACAAGGAACAAATATGCCAGGTTAAAAGATTAGCAGAATGACAATTCGAAACGAGAACGAAGGCTAAAATTGGACTGAAACTTGTACATAGTCACAGTGCTGTACCATGACAATAACAGCTTATTTACAAACCGGGATCAGTTCAGAAATGTCATCAAGTAATGCTTAAAAAACAAGGAAGCAGAAAAACAATACGAAAGTGTTTCAATATTTTCACTATTAAAGACAGAGAGCAGATGTCATCCTCAACCAATGATACGAGACAAATACCTCTAATTTCTAAAGGATGCTAGAGATGAAAACTGGAGTGTACATAGAACGAGGAACAATTTAGAAACCTGGACATAAAAGTGAATGTGAAGGAAGAAAAGCGTACATAACTGTAGTAATATGGGAAAGTTTGCTCGTAAGACAGATGACAAGATAATTAAAAGGCTTGCAAGAATCTGCTGAGTGGCTATATAGTCATTAGTCAACACTGCAAATTAAGCCAACATTGCAAGGAGATGAAAGCAAAATTAAAAGAGAGCATAGAAAAAATAAATAACACGCATGACATCAGAGGGTAGAAGATTATATATATATATATATATATATATATATATATATATATATATATATATATATATATATATATATATATATATATATATATATATATATATATATATATATATATATATATATTGTGTATATATAAAATACACAATACAATCGCAGACAGGCGATCTTAACAATGCTAGACAAGCCAGATTTCCATTCCCCGTGGCTTGTGTGTGTGTGTGTGTACTCACCTAGTTGTGACTGCAAGGATCGAGTTACAGCTCCTGGCACCTGTGTGTAGGTGTGCATATAATGCAGGGAGAGACCAGGTAATTTGAATAATAAAAGATGTTTTCACTGAAGAGGAAAGACAGGATAGTAATGTATTGAATGAACAACTGAACAGTACTCACACAGTAAAGAAATACTGAAGCTGCTGAAATTCATGAACGTAAAGCAATGTGGTTTGAGAGTATCATTAAGGAAGTCCGAGTGAAGGGACAGATGCACTGTGAGATACAACAGTGATCAACTGCAACAATCCATTAGAGATGGAGTGAATCATAAACAATTGGACACAAACATGGTCTTAATATGTAAACAGAGGGACAAGAAATAGGCACTAAATTAAATACTAATATTACTGAGTTGTATACTACCCCTACAGTTAACAAATAAAGTCAGGAATAAACTAACAGAGAATATAAAACAAAAATGTATTTCGTTTAAAGTTTTCACAAAAGAAACTAAACACAAAGGCGAGTGCAGGTTGACTCTACAATTCTGAATTTCAGAAACTGTTTTGGAGACATACATGATTATATACACCTGGAAAATCCTTGAGGGACTAGTACCAAACTTGCACACGAAACTCACTCACTACGAAAGCAAAAGACTCGGCAGACGATGCAACATCCCCCCAATGAAAAGCAGGGGTGTCACTAGCACGATAAGAGACAATACAGTAAGTGTCAGGGGCTCAAGACTGTTCAATTGCCTCCTAACATGCATCAGGGGGATTACCAATAGACCCCTGGCAGTCTTCAAGCTGGCACTGGACAGGCACCTAAAGTCAGTACCTGACCAGCCGGGTTGTGGCTCGTACGTTGAATTACGTGCGGCCAGCAGTAACAGTCTGGTTGATCAGGCCCTGATCCACAGTGAGGCCTGGTCACAGACCGGGCCGCGGGGGCGTTGACCCCCGGAACTCTCTCCAGATACAGCACTCCACCTGAGAAACTAAAAATGAAAATATGGCTAAAATAAAACCCACTGTGCAAAATATATTACAATACTTATATGCAATGCCAGTTTTTTTCAGTCTTAATAGAAAGTATCCTAAACATTAGCCTTGGTAGGTGTTCGGTCTCTCAGCCTCCAGAGGTGTTCGGTCTCTCAGCCTCCAGAGGTGTTCGGTCTCTCAGCCTCCAGAGGTGTTCGGTCTCCCAGCCTCCAGAGGTGTTCGGTCTCCCAGCCTCCAGAGGTGTTCGGCCTCCCAGCCTCCAGAGGTGTTCGGTCTCCCAGCCTCCAGAGGTGTTCGGTCTCTCAGCCTCCAGAGGTGTTCGGTCTCCCAGCCTCCAGAGGTGTTCGGTCTCTCAGCCTCCAGAGGTGTTCGGTCTCTCAGCCTCCAGAGGTGTTCGGTCTCTCAGCCTCCAGAGGTGTTCGGTCTCTCAGCCTCCAGAGGTGTTCGGTCTCTCAGCCTCCAGAGGTGTTCGGTCTCTCAGCCTCCAGAGGTGTTCGGTCTCTCAGCCTCCAGAGGTGTTCGGTCTCTCAGCCTCCAGAGGTGTTCGGTCTCTCAGCCTCCAGAGGTGTTCGGTCTCTCAGCCTCCAGAGGTGTTCGGTCTCTCAGCCTCCAGAGGTGTTCGGTCTCTCAGCCTCCAGAGGTGTTCGGTCTCTCAGCCTTGATCATTCTGAAGCAGAGGCATCAGGATGGAGATTTACGCACCGGAGATAGAGAAGACGTAGCTGGACAGATACCTAAAGTCAGTGAAGGATCAGCCGGGCTCTGGATCGTACGTTAGACTACGTGTGGCCAGCAGTAACAGCCTAGTTGATCCATAGGGAGGCCTGGTCATGGACCGGGCCGCGGGAGGCGTTAATCCCCGGAATACCCTCCAGGTAGACTCCAGGTTGGTAGGTACAGCAAATGTAGACGGAACCATGGATGGGTGGGACCGGCTAGTGTAGCTAGATTATGCCCATAACCTGCGGCAGCAATTGTTAATAGAGTTGTAGAGGAAGTCTTGTGTATTTATTTGTAAAAAGACTGCTGGGCAAGCCAAACGTCTCTTCACTAACAATATCCAGGTGTTGCACATGTCTTGTTCATCAACTGCATGCAATTAGAGTAATATTTGTCTGACACAGCAACTTCATGGAGAGTGAAAAGACAAAGCTCCTGGAGAGCGAAACGTTGCCACAGTAAAATGTCACATTAATTGCTCTTGTGTTCTTTTACCTAACATATTGTCGGTAATTCTACCAATATTATTGCAACCTTATTGAATCTTGGTATAGAGAAACTCCATTACAACTTTACTGCTGCCAACCACTGGCCAAACTTAAATGTATAACCTACTTTCACCAGTTGGTCACGCCCACCTTGGGCGCCGCCTTCAGCTGCTGCGCCTCCGACTCCAGTATACAAATCTCTATTCTCATGCTTCTTCTTTAGGTACTTTGAAGACTAAAGAAATGAACATCTATTAAATCTAAGGGACTGACTTCTTATCAAGACTAAAGGACTGAACACGTTAAAATTACATTTCCATTTCTTCCAGTCTAACAGTCGCATTTATGTTAAATTATGAAAAGAATGATGTGCTGGCCAAAGGTTAATAACGATATATAGCCGCTGCATGTGTGTCTTATTCAAGGAACATCCCATAGCAGATGACAGAGATGATGGAGGTAGCATCCGATTACATCCGTGGTTTAGTTATAAGCTTGTTACTAATTATTATATACATAAATGACATCTCAGACGGTGCCTATCATAGTGTACGAATGTTGAAGAACACGAAGGAGGGAGCACCAGGATATGCTTGGAGATGTTTGGGGGGATAATCTTTTAAAAAAATATATTTGAAGCAAACCTAACTTAGAAACCTAACCTAACGCAATTTTTTTAGCTAAATTCTATGAGAAAATCACTTAAGGAGACCTAGGTATCATAGGTCTTACAATTAGACAGGAAACTATTGAACATCACCCCATGAGAACTGATAGGAATTGGAAAATCTAGAAGACTATAACTGTAACCTTACCTTTCATGCCAACCACTGTTAAAACACCTCTTTACCTTACCTCCCCAAGTTACCTACGTCCACAGCAAACAATTCCAACTTATTGTTTCACCCTCAAACGTTCCTTACCTGGAGACCAAATGAAAGTAAACATTAGCAAAAAGCTGCGTAAAAACTTGTTCTTGGGCGCCCAGACAGATTAGGCTTATTGTCATCTGTGGTTCCACTCTCTCCGTCCCACTCCCACTCACCTCCCCACTCCCACTCTCTCCTTCCCACTCCCACTCTCTCCTTCCCACTCCCACTCTCTCCTTCCCACTCCCACTCTCTCCTTCCCACTCCCACTCTCTCCTTCCCACTCCCACTCTCTCCTTCCCACTCCCACTCTCTCCTTCCCCACTCCCACTCTCTCCTTCCCCACTCCCACTCTCTCCTCCCCACTCCCACCCTCTCCTCCCCACTCCCACCCTCTCCTCCCCACTCCCACCCTCTCCTCCCCACTCCCACTCTCTCCTCCCCACTCCCACTCTCTCCTCCCCACTCCCACTCTCTCCTCCCCACTCCCACTCTCTCCTCCCCACTCCCACTCCTCTCACTTTTCCACTCTCTCCATGAACCACTTCCCCTCCCGTAACTTTCACTCCAAGGACGCGTAGGTACAATTACCCCCTCCACGCTCACTCGTAGGTCACCCCCCGCCCTAGCTCCTCCCAACCTTTCATCCCACACCCATTAAGAGGCCTAATGTCAAACACACACACACTCGACTAATACACACACACACACACACAGCTCAGGAGGCAGAGAGAGGACCTAGTAGCAATCAGTGAAGAGGCAGGGCCAGGAGCTGAGTATCGACCCCTGCAACCACAATTAGGTGAGTACACACACTCTTAGGAAGTATTTCTTCAGTTACAGAGTTGTCATTAAGTGGAACAGTCTGGAAAGTGCATGATAAAGCTCGTGGAGCGGGAAGAATGACAGTAGCGGCAAGTGAAGAGGCGGGGACAGGAGCTGTGAATCAACCCCTGCAACCACAACTAGGTGAGTACAACTGAGTACACGCACACACACAACACACACACGCACACAAACGTCAGTGAAGGTAATGTTGGAGAGAATGTGGGAGGGAATGTAGGGAATGCAGGAGGGAATGCTATATGATAATGAGAATGCTTGTGTCAGTAGGAATCATAGTGTCACTCAGAATAACTAGTATATTGGTAAGAATTATTATATCTTGGAATAACTAATATACTTGAGAATGACTGAGTAGTATGATAGAAGAATGTAAAGGAAGTTATGATTATATATTTAAAGAGATAAAAGGAAAATATTGGTGAAGCTGTACCTTTCACTAGAAGGAAGGGAAAGGAAATGCTTGTGAGTGAACCACACGCACACACACGCACAACCACTAAAGGTAAACTATAGAACACTTTCCTGCAACCTACAGGAATCCCACAGAACATTATGTACAACATACGTTTGATCTGAGAAACTAGTGCAGTTCTCGATGAAATAAAGATAACAAGAGACGAGCAACATGATCAAAAGTCAACAGACTCTAGATTGAGCAACATGTACGGAAATAGCATCAGTGGTACAAAAACCACCAAGAACCAGCAGTACACCTCGACAGAAGCACGATGGCGGTAACAAAGCATTAGTTGACGCTACAGTGGTAGTGGCTCCTATAGGCAAAGATAAGCTACTAATCACAGGAGATTTCAACCAAAACAAATAAAAAAAAAACAGAGTAAGCGCAAAGAACTAAACAAATGTGAGAGTATGTCAGAGACTCAGTAAGGGAGAGAGGAAGTGATGAACCAGTAAGACAGGATCTCATCTTTACCCGAACCTCATCTCGTATAAGTGATTAATGATAATATTATTAATAATAATAATGCCACTACTGCTACTACTACTACTACTAATAATAATAATAATAATTAAAAAAGAACATAGATATTAAAACGTATGGTTGACAGTTTATCAACTACTGGAAACGAAAATACCCGGGGTCGAACCCTGAACGAGGTGGAACATATTGTCAAGTCTTCTAAACGCCTGCACCCCCTCTCACATAGCAGTATATATGTACCTAAGTGTCAGCCGCCTGCTGACACCTAAACACACACACACACACACACACACACACACACCATGATGCAAAACTACCATCAAAAAAAAAAAAAAAAAAAAAAAAAAAAAAAAAAAAAAAAAAAAAAAAAAAAAAAAAAAAAAAAAAAAAAAAAAAAAAAAAAACATTTACCATCACTCGTTCCCTAGCTATCTTTCCAGAGGTGAACGAGCAACAGGTTCCAGAGACCCATATACCCGCACCAACCCTACCCGTCCCTCACAGAAAGCCACGTGCACTTCCACGTATAACATTTTTATTCTTTTAAAAGTGAAAATAATAAGGCGGATGTGAAGTCAAATACCATATATACTAACATTCTATGTACTAAAAGTAAGCGACATCTTACATTACCAACATCTGCAGCAGAGATTACATCATTTGCAGCAAAAAATATTTGCAAGTAACGCAAAACCCATTTGACGTTCAAGATCAATGTTAAACATATAAGTAATGATGAGAAAAACTCGTGAAAAAGTTTAACGATTATGACCATAAACGTTTTTCCTGTGGAGTGCGTGAGTCAGTAACATTCACGATGTACTCAGTATAAGTGAATTCTTCATTGGTTTTTCCCCTACCTCATCGCTTACTCACGTCTGTTTACATAATATTGTTGATGTTAAGTCAGAATGACTTCTGACTTCATGGATGAAGACCTGGAGAGTTTACCTGGAGAGTTTTTACCTGAAGAGGATTTCGGGGGTCAACGCCCCCGCGGCTGGGTCCGAGACCAGGCCTCGTCGTGGATCAAGGTTTGATCAACCAGGCTGTAACTGCTGGCCGCACGCACATTGACCTTGCAGTATCTCCAATGGAGAAGAATATCTTTTATTTTTAAATATGCAAAAGCAGTTGATATGGTGCAACTTTCTGTCCACATACTGTATTTTTTGGTCCATTTCATAGTTACTGTGTCCATATTTTTGTCAGTGTCCACATGTTTGCACTCAGTCCACATGTACTCGTGTAGTTAGTTTAGGAGAGTGATATTTACGTTGGAGCACTAGAGCTAGTTACCATAAATGTAACTTTTTATCAGGGTGGAACGCTGTGCTTTACATGTCACATGACGTATGAGAAATGGGAGGCATTTAGAGTTTGATCCAAAATAAGGGAGGAATAAGCACAATTACGTGTATTAAGAGTCCCTCACAGGCATCAAGACACCTCACCCACGGTTTTACAAAGGGGCGTTCCTGTCTTACGAATTTACTAACTTTTTTCACTAAGGTGTTTGAGGAGGTACATCATGGTAATGAATATGATATTGTGTATATGAACTTCATTGAGGCTTTCGATAGAGTTCCACGCCAGAGGCTATTGAGGAAACTTAAGGCACACGGAATAGGAGGAGAAAATTTTTCCTGGGTAGAGGCATGGCTGACAAATAGACAGCAGAGAGTTTGCATAAATGGGGAGAAATCAGAATGGGGGCACGTCACAAGCGGTGTTCCTCAGGGGTCAGTGTTGGGCCCGTTGTTGTTTACAATTTGCATAAACGACATAGATGAGGGAATAAATAGCGACATAAGCAAATTTGCTGATGACACCAAAATAGGCCGTCCAATTCATTCTAATGAGGACACTAGAGCACTCCAGGATGATTTGAATAGACTGATGCAATGGTCGGAGAAGTGGCATATGCAGTTTAATACTGACAAATGCAAAGTTCTAAATGTTGGACAGTTAAATAACCATGCCACATATAAACTAAATAATGTAGATCTTAATACTACTGATTGCGAAAAGGATTTAGGAGTTCTGGTTAGCAGTAATCTAAAACCAAGACAACAGTGCATTAGTGTTCGCAATAAAGCTAACAGAATTCTTGGCTTCATATCTAGAAGTATAAATAATAGAAGTCCTCAGGTTGTTCTTCAACTCTATATATCCTTGGTTAGGCCTCATTTAGACTATGCTGCTCAGTTCTGGTCACCGTATTACAGAATGGATATAAATGCTCTGGAAAACGTACAAAGGAGGATGACAAAGATGATCCCATGTATTAGAAATCTTCCCTATGAGGATAAACTGAGAGCCCTGAATCTGCACTCTCTCGAAAGGCGTAGAATTAGGGGGGATATGATCGAGGTGTATAAGTGGAAAACAGGAATAAATAAAGGGGATGTAAATAGCGTGCTGAAAATTTCCAGCCAGGACAGGACTCGCAGCAGTGGTTTCAAGTTGGAAAAATTCAGATTCAGGAAGGATATAGGAAAGCACTGGTTTGGTAACAGAGTTGTGGATGAGTGAAACAAACTCCCGAGTACAGTTATTCAGGCTAAAACGTTGTGTAGTTTTAAAAATAGGTTAGATAAATACATGAGTTGGTGTGGGTGGGTGTGAGTTGGACCTGACTAGCTTGTGCTGCTGGGTCTGGTGCAGTGTTCCATCCATGAGTGGAGATGACCAGACTGGGTGGGTCATTGGGCTAATCCGGGGGGAGGGGTCATTGGGCTAATCCGGGGGGGGGGTCATTGGTCTAATCCGGGGAGGACATGGACCTGCTCCGCATGGGTCAGCAGGCCTGTTGCAGTGTTCCTTCTTTCTTATGTTCTTAAACTTCTGGTCGATTCAGCGCCAAACTACGAGTCTGACGTGAGGTTTGTGACCCTGTAATAGTCAGTTATATGCTGTAATGACGGCGAGACTGCAATAATGATTGATTTCCTGCAGTAACGGATAGTTAGTGGTTGCAAAGTCTGATTGTCCCCGGCAACAAAGAACGCCTTATGCAGCAACAATAGTGCAGACTAAGAAACAAGAATTCTGTCTTAGCTAGCCTTGAGGGTCTTTACATGTCTGTTATGTTTTGATGTGAATTTACAACTACTAACTTGGTGAGGCCTGGTCTCAGACCGGGGCGCGGGGGCCTTGACCCCCAGAAACTCTCTCCAGGTAAACTTTAGGTAAACTATCCAGCAGTCTACACCAGTGGTTCCCAAACTTGTCAGTCGTGTACCCATTGACTTTCCTGCTTTATCAACTGCTTTCTCCTTTGTACAGATGTGTAACAACTTTCTACAATTATCCAAGATAGAGACAAACAGGTAAGATATACTAGCAAATTTATAAGGTCTAATTAAATAAAAGGTCCTGGCTCTTAAATGGCTGCTCAATCTGCTATCTAGGGGCATTTAAATTACACTAAAAAAACAACTAGGTCCAACATGTACTCATACAAATTAAGAACCATGAGGGTAAATAATTAACGTTGTATAAGGTCACAAAACTCACCTATACAAAAATATATATAATAATAGTAACTTATATACAACTTGCAGTCTACTCCACTACATCACTTTTACTCCAGTTCACATCAGCTCACTAGCACACTGCTACTAGCGAGTAGACAAAACAAACAGGAAGGGTTCATGACACCTCCCTCCTTCCTGAAGGCTACTTAGCCTACAATTAAAACGTTAAATACTCTACAAAACAAAGACCCTCGCACAAACTAGGGCCTTAAAAAAACATGAGAGCCTTTACACACTAACTAAATTATAGTATACACTAAAAATCTTACCAAAATTACGTACTCGCACTACCCCCCAAACATGATTTCACCTGTCTCGTACTAACTCACAAATATCACATCAGTTCTTGTCTCCTGTCCACTGCCTGACTGACCAGGAATAATACACGTTCGGTTTCCGTTCAGTCCCGGAACTATGGAGCATTATTTTTTATACAATAGTTTACTGTAGCACACTGCGTAGCAACTACACAATAATTTAAGTCCTATAGAAAAAAATATACAGTTGGGGAACAAAATCTTTGTTTATGCAAACACTGTCACTTTAAACATCTGCAATATGATTGTAATTATTCTTGTCTGATGGCGAGAAGTTGCCGTGCAGTCTTTAGTGATCCTCGTGCAGTAGATAGATTTTTAAACCACCATTAACCATTCGATACGTTTTAAATCCCATAAACTGCTCGATAGGTTTTAAACTCCATTAACTGTTCTGAAGAGAATAGTTTGGTAGTTGTATATATAATATAATATATTTTTATATATATATATATATATATATATATATATATATATATATATATATATATATATATATATATATGTGGGTAGGGGATGTGTAGATCAAGTGTTTACATTGAAGCATATATGTGAACAGTGTTTAGATAAAGGTAGAAGTTTTTATTGCATTTATGGATTTAGAAAAGGCATATGATAGAGTGGATAGGAGAGCAATGTGGCAGATGTTGCAAGTACATGGAATAGGTGGTAAGTTACTAAATGCTGTAAAGAGTTTTTATGAGGATAGTGAGGAGCAGGTTAGGGTGTGTAGAAGAGAGGCAGACTACTTCCCGGTAAAAGTAGGTCTTAGACAGGGATGTGTAATGTCACCATGGTTGTTTAATATATTTATAGATGGGGTTGTAAAAGAAGTAAATGTTAGGGTGTTCGGAAGAGGGGTGGGATTAAATTATGGGGAATCAAATTCAAAATGGGAATTGACACAGTTAATTTTTGCTGATGATACTGTGCTTATGGGAGATTCTAAAGAAAAATTGCAAAGATTAGTGGATGAGTTCGGGAATGTGTGTAAAGGTAGAAAGTTGAAAGTGAACATAGATAAGAGTAAGGTGATGAGGGTATCAAATGATTTAGATAAAGAAAAATTGGATATCAAATTGGGGAGGAGGAGTATGGAAGAAGTGTATGTTTTCAGATACTTGGGAGTTGACGTGTCGGCGGATGGATTTATGAAGGATGAGGTTAATCATAGAATTGATGAGGGAAAAAAGGTGAGTGGTGCGTTGAGGTATATGTGGAGTCAAAAAAAGTTGTCTATGGAGGCAAAGAAGAGAATGTATGAAAGTATAGTAGTACCAACAATCTTATATGGGTGTGAAGCTTAGGTGGTAAATGCAGCAGCGAGGAGACGGTTGGAGGCAGTGGAGATGTCCTGTCTAAGGGCAATGTGTGGTGTAAATATTATGCAGAAAATTCGGAGTGTGGATATTAGGGAAAGGTGTGGAGTTAATAAAAGTATTAGTCAGAGGGCAGAAGAGGGGTTGTTGAGGTGGTTTGGTCATTTAGAGAGAATGGATGAAAGTAGAATGACATGGAAAGCATATAAATCTATAGGGGAAGGAAGGCGGGGTAGGGGTCGTCCTCGAAAGAGTTGGAGAGAGGGGGTAAAGGAGGTTTTGTGGGCGAGGGGCTTGGATTTCCAGCAAGCGTGCGTGAGCGTGTTAGATAGGAGTGAATGGAGACGAATGGTACTTGGGACCTGACGATCTGTTGGAGTGTGAGCAGGGTAATATTTAGTGAAGGGATTCAGGGAAACCGGTTATTTTCAAATAGTCTGACTTGAGTCCTGGAAATGGGAAGTACAATGCCTGCACTTTAAAGGAGGGGTTTGGGATATTGGCAGTTTGGAGGGATATGTTGTGTATCTTTATACGTATATGCTTCTAAACTGTTGTATTCTGAGCACCTCTGCAAAAACAGTGATAATGTGTGAGTGTGGTGAGAGTGTTGAATGATGATGAAAGTATTTTCTTTTTGGGGATTTTCTTTCTTTTTTGGGTCACCCTGCCTCGGTGGGAGACGACCGACTTGTTGAAAAAAGAATATATATATGCAATAAGATGGCAGTAAATATGCAAAACAACCACTGATAATGTGAGAGGTCACGAAAGCGCTTGGTATTTCACTATTTTTCAGTGGGTGTTTAACCCTTACGTTGAGTAACTTTGATACTCAACTCATAATGAGGTGGAGAGGAAATAACGCCAACGTCTAAATCTGAATGCAAGAATGTGCAACACCTCTGGTGCTGAGGGAATGTGCAACACCTCTGGTGCTGAGGGAATGTGCAACACCTCTGGTGCTGAGGGAATGTGCAACACCTCTGGTGCTGAGGGAATGTGCAACACCTCTGGTGCTGAGGGAATGTGCAACACCTCTGGTGCTGAGGGAATGTGCAACACGTCTGGTGCTGAGGGAATGTGCAACGCCTCTGGTGCTGAGGGAATGTGCAACGCCTCTGGTGCTGAGGGAATGTGCAACGCCTCTGGTGCTGAGGGAATGTGCAACGCCTCTGGTGCTGAGGGAATGTGCAACGCCTCTGGTGCTGAGGGAATGTGCAACGCCTCTGGTGCTGAGGGAATGTGCAACGCCTCTGGTACTGAGGGAATGTGCAACGCCTCTGGTACTGAGGGAATGTGCAACACCTCTGGTGCTGAGGGAATGTGCAACACCTCTGGTGCTGAGGGAATGTGCAACACCTCTGGTGCTGAGGGAATGTGCAACACCTCTGGTGCTGAGGGAATGTGCAACACCTCTGGTACTGAGGGAATGTGCAACACCTCTGGTACTGAGGGAATGTGCAACACCTCTGGTACTGAGGGAATGTGCAACACCTCTGGTACTGAGGGAATGTGCAACACCTCTGGTACTGAGGGAATGTGCAACACCTCTGGTACTGAGGGAATGTGCAACACCTCTGGTACTGAGGGAATGTGCAACACCTCTGGTACTGAGGGAATGTGCAACACCTCTGGTACTGAGGGAATGTGCAACACCTCTGGTACTGAGGGAATGTGCAACACCTCTGGTACTGAGGGAATGTGCAACACCTCTGGTACTGAGGGAATGTGCAACACCTCTGGTACTGAGGGAATGTGCAACACCTCTGGTACTGAGGGAATGTGCAACACCTCTGGTACTGAGGGAATGTGCAACACCTCTGGTACTGAGGGAATGTGCAACACCTCTGGTACTGAGGGAATGTGCAACACCTCTGGTACTGAGGGAATGTGCAACACCTCTGGTACTGAGATAATGCACTTCCCTGTTGTGTTACGAGTTTCGAACTGTCATGACTATCTCTTTTTATTACCTTCTCTCAGCAACTAACACTTCCCGTTTATCGCAAAAGCACGCAATGGTGCCTCCTGCCATTAGAAAGGAAGACCAATTAAATACTTCCATTTACTCTGCATGTGTTAAAAAAAAGGCTTGAATGTAAGTTACACCAACTGGGGTTATACCTGGAGAACGTTTCAGGGGTCAACGCCCCCTCTGCCCGGTCTGAGACCAGGCCTCGTAAATGAGGACAGCGACGGGGGTTTTGTGTTTAAAGGCCGTAAGGCCGTCATTTAATACTAAATTCCTCTTTATGCAGTTCCAAATGGCATGATGGCTTTATGTTGGCTTTGTGTTGCGTTCGACGCTAAAGCCGTTGGGAGCCATACATCACCTGGAGGAACCAGAGGTAATCAGGATCAAGCTAAGGAACAGAAGCCTCTCACCGGCATCAAGGCGCCTCCTTTGAGAACCTCTCACGGGCATCAAGGCGCCTCTGAGAGCCTCTCACAGGCATCAAGGCGCCTCTGAGAGCCTCTCACAGGCATCAAGGCGCCTCTGAGAGCCTCTCACAGGCATCAAGGCGCCTCTGAGAGCCTCTCACAGGCATCAAGGCGCCTCTGAGAGCCTCTCACAGGCATCAAGGCGCCTCTGAGAGCCTCTCACAGGCATCAAGGCGCCTCTGAGAGCCTCTCACAGGCATCAAGGCGCCTCTGAGAGCCTCTCACAGGCATCAAGGCACCTCTGAGAGCCTCTCACTGGCATCAAGGCGCCTCTGAGAGCCTCTCACAGGCATCAAGGCGCCTCTGAGAGCCTCTCACAGGCATCAAGGCGCCTCTGAGAGCCTCTCACAGGCATCAAGGCGCCTCTGAGAGCCTCTCACAGGCATCAAGGCGCCTCTGAGAGCCTCTCACAGGCATCAAGGCGCCTCTGAGAGCCTCTCACAGGCATCAAGGCACCTCTGAGAGCCTCTCACTGGCATCAAGGCGCCTCCTTCGAGAGCCTCTCGCGGGCATCAAGGCGCCTCCTTGGAGTGTATGTAAAATTACCGATTTCAATCATTATTAATTTACTGCGAAGCTGTGATGAGGGTAGACAGCTTTTTTCCCGTCGCTGACCGAAGAAAATGAGAAATGTCGCCATTAATGACTCGACATTACGAGGCAAATCGTGAACAATTTACACCATTCTTGCAGTTTTTAACTGTTTTTATAACAGTCACAAAGGCGAAATGAAAATAGCCTTTCATTGACATTCGTCTGTCATGAATGGAAATATATAAATAACCCGCACATAGAGAGAAGCTTATGACGACCTTTCCGTCTGACTTGGGCCATTTACAAGTCACAGTAACACACGAGAGTGAGGGAGGGAGCCAGCCATTTATACTGGCTCCCTGTATCAGTATGACCTGTAAATGGCCCAAGTCGGATCGAAACGTCGTGAGCTATTCGTGTATTGTCCCTTTTTCCTTTATAACTGGAAATCTTTATTTTGGTATGTCAAAAGCCATATGACTCAAAGTCTTCCTCAAGACTTTCCTTGAGGCAAAACTTTCTTGTATCTGCGTGATACTCACCGTACAAGTGCTCTGACTTAGGCTTCCTGAGGATACAGTTATAAAGCCATAACTAACCCACAAACTGGAAATAAAAGTACACAACCGTGTGGTTTCGCGTGTTGATAATGGTCCAGAACTGACCGAAACGTCCATTAGTTCCGTCAGTTTTAGTGATTGCTTGTAAGTCACAGCTACCAATTAAGTGTGATTTAACCCTCTTGAAATGTAACAATCATAAATCTGCGCCTACAGGTACCTTTTTAATATCATAATATAATTACCGGTTCATTATAGAATGTATTTACTCCCTGAACATTCATAATCGTAGGTCTGCAAGATACATGTACAGATATTGACTCATCGCATGCAAGACAATTCAGTCGAGGCCACTGATGCAGTTTGAGACAGCAGTTATCTCATCTTAGACTCACCTGAGAATTCTGGGAGCCTGCAGCGCATGCCCTGAGTAATGTGATATTATGACCAACGGATAATCAAGGTCTATATAACAGTTATTTTCTGGATTTCTTGTTTTTACTTGATTTATTTTTTCGGCAACCAAGGACACATGTCGTGGAAGGCTCGGGTTCTCGAAGGCTCGAGTTCTCAAGGACTCGAGGACCCGGGCTCTCAAAGACCCGGGCTCTCAAAGACCCGGGCTCTCAAAGACCCGGGCTCTCAAAGACCCGGGCTCTCAAAGACCCGGGCTCTCAAAGACCCGGGCTCTCAAAGACCCGGGCTCTCAAAGACCCGGGCTCTCAAAGACTCGGGTTCTTCAACACAAAGATTCTTGAAGAGATAGGTTCTTGTAGAGAAAAGTTCTAGAAAACAGGTTCTTAAAGACATACAACGTGCCGGAAGACACTAGCCCAACGTTTCATACAAAAGAACTTCCCAAGTTCAAAGATTCTGAGTGATCTTCCTAAAGATATAAATGAATGGGCACCACCAGAAGCAGTCTATATCCAAGACGGATAAAAACATCCTTACTGATGATACCTTATGTCTAAGTAGCATCTGAAAACCACCTACAACAGGACACAGTCTCAGTATTAGACCAACAGACCACATCTCCAGCAAGCACCTTACAACTAGATCAAACATGCCTGCGATTTAAAAAAAAAAAGCAACAACAGAAATGTACCTAATACCAATTCAATGTCTAGCAGATATGTATCCTCTCATACAAGTATGTCTCTGATGAGTGGTGTGGTACACTCAGTCATATGATTATTATGCCTAACACGACATACACACACCGTTAATATACGTTGAAGTGGTTGCGCTATTTATTTGTTACATACACTATCTCCCGCTCTCCTCAGTTCCCACCTATGCCTCTTTCATCTTCCATCCTGATCTATCCTTCCTCAACTTACCGAAGCTCTGGTTGTAATATCCAGTATAGTATATATTTACACGACATATTTCTAAATACACTAATTTAATATAAATGACAGCTATATTTAACTTTTTTTAATTACGTGCGCAGAAGATATATTTTAAAATATTCCACAACTCTTTCTTGGCAATATAACATGTATAATTAACTGTATAAATTATCTGGGGTTTTTATGAAGTTTTGTCAAATGTATTTTTCCAATTAATTCTTCTCGCACATTATTTTATTATTCAGTCGATCTGTTAAAAAGTTACCAGTGTCCCTTTGGCTTCAGTTTTTTTTCCTCATTTACATCTGTGTTCTCTTGTTCTCCTTGTTAATGGTGTTTAAGAGGTGTGTGTGTGTAGTGAGGGGGGAGGGATGTGGACAAGAGGGAGGTGGTAGAGTTGAGGGAGATGTGGTATGGTGGAGGGAGAAAGGGAGGGAGAGAAACTGAGCTCCAGTTCTTGGGCCAGCCTCTTCAACTTTCGACCGATCCACACGAGTCTTGTCAAATCTACTGTTGAATCCTTGTGGTGGACTTCGCTTCCTCCATCTCATTAATCAACTCCAATGACTTCCCAACATCCCTGTGGCCTGTGTACTGACGAGCCACCATGGCAGTGACCGAAGTAACCACAAACTGGTATAAATACTCTCCATCCGTCTTAATACATCAGTTTTGACCTCAGCTCTTTCTTGATCTATAATTTCCCACATCTCACCCAAATTTCATTTTATACTTTTTTTTTCAGACATGTAACAGAAGACGAGCTAAGGCTCTTCTAGTTAACTGATTGTTAGGAAAAATGTCGACAAGTATTTCAATCCAAATATACTTACAGAAGAGCAAGACTTTTTCAAAACTTTCGCTCTAAGATTAGGTTTTTCCAAGTCACTTTAAGTGAAACGTTGTATAATATAGACTTGCTCTACTATTAAAAAAATTACGTTCTTCTAGTAAACTTTTAAAGAACCCACTTCTAGTCTTTTCTCCTCTCAGTCATATAATTTTCTCTCCTTTCTCTTTTTTCTCTCAACATTTCCCGTGTCAGTTGCAACACTCTTCCTCCAGCTGCTGCTAAAAAACAAATTATGCCTTTTAGAAAAATTATAAGCGAGCGTTTAAATTATTAAATTCTTAAGGAAAAAAAATGTATATGATTTTCTCACAAGCTCGCAACCTATCTATTACTATTATTATTATTATTATTATTATTATTAACCATGACGATTTACTCTCTTCCAGAAGGCCAACAACTAGTTATTTTTTTTATTTTGAAACCGGATGGGACAACTAATACTTCCCACCCACGGTTATCAAGCTTTTATTGAACTTACAAACGTGAGAAAAAATCACTTTTGTCAACGAGACAAAAAAAATGTATGCTATCAGTCCAATTTGTTTTTCTCTGATGTTAAATTCAGCCTCTGATGCATTAACTGAAACTGTTTTGTTTCTTTCCCTGGCTAATGCTCCTTCATGCTAATACCCCTTGCTAATACCCCCTTTTTGCTTCTAATAGCTAACACCTTTTAAAGTTCCCTAATTAAGATGACTTTATGCTTTCCTAAATACCCCTTCGTTCCTTCTCTTACTAACCCCCTATAATACTTCCATCACCAAAACTTCCCATAAATTCTTCCCTTCGCAGTCTCTCTCTCTCTCTCTCTCTCTCTCTCTCTCTCTCTCTCTACTCATACAAACCCAAAATATATTCATAAGAACCTAAGAATGGATGAACACTACAGAAAACCCATACAATGGAGACCCTTCTCAAAACCACTCCCCTGAACGCGAAAAATGATTACGTAGTTTAAAGTTTAACAGTTAAAGAGTTTGAGTGTCGCAAAGTTGAGGTAGCGACAGCAAGTAAGTAGAAAGTAAACAAAAAAATAAAGCAGATAGATACAGGATCTGAGAGTCGAGTCACTGGCCTCAGGGTGAAGCAGCTTCAAGACCCTCACTCGCACTAGTTTGTAATTACATTCACCTGGTTACTGCACATGTCTAATGTGCGCCCACACACACACTTGAGACTGAACTATGAGGAGCTCAAATATGTGAAATGAAAAGCATTCGAAGGACTGTACTGGATTAGGTCATTACAGAATGCACAGAGGACTGTTCGTTTTGGTGCGGACTGGAAGCGTAACGCTGACGAGTGATGGTAAAGACACTATCGTGGTGAAGTCCTTTTTATTGATAAAACATTTCACCCACGAGTGGGATTTTTCAGGCACTTAAAGGACAGGAAAAGCCCACGCATGGGCGAAACATTGTACTACTAAAAGATTTCACTGGAAACGTAACATTATAGGGGCAGCAGGCTTCATTGAATTATTTAATTTATGGGAAAGCTCTAATCCTGTAGGGGGGTCAAATTGCATCTTGAAAGTGGCAGGTGATCAGATCTGATGTAATGAAGGTGAGGATAGTTCAAGTTATGGGGAGGAGGGGGAATCGAATGCTTCTCACTAGAATGAGGAAAACTCCCTTGAAATGAATCGATATGAGGTTAGATAAGATGTGTCAGGAAACAAGACAAGTGTTTCTTGACACGGGTCATATGATGACATATGATCGAGGCCTTCCGTTGGCTTAACGGTCCACCCCTTTGAAAACTGTAATGTAGGGATAAGACATGTCCATACCTCCAGTATCGTCTATGGAAATTAACCCTTCACCTGAGGATTCAAAGTCTGGTATGCTATCTACTACATAATATGCAAAATTCTTCCTTCACACGTAGCTTAGAGAGTAAGTTTGATTTAAAATTAAGATAATTTATGTGTGTCTAAATAATATAACATTAATTCTGTTACTTTTATGAATATTGCAGCTGTTAACTTTTATAAGTATTATTGCTAGGGTAAGTAATAGAAGCTGACGAGTCCTTGATCTCGAGACTCTGGTCTCGAGATTTGAATCCCAAAATTATTCCAAAACTTTAGTTCTTTGTTTCAAATTATTGTGAGGTTTATCTTAATTAAAAAAGCTGTGGAAGGCAGAGTCACTCTGACCACTCAGAGTGCAAGGAAAACCAGGAAAATACAGACTGAGCGGTAATGATGTCTTCCTTACACCTCGGCGTCATGCTGTAAAACAACTTCCAGCAATAACTGACTATTTTACGAGACTCTGAACGGCGGGGACACGTTTCTCTCCACACAGGGCGAAACACTGTTCCAAAGATTACTTTTTCTTCTGCTTAATAATAACTCCCATGAATACAAAAACTCAATATATCGATTGATTCTGTATACTGCTGAAGAGGATCCCAGAAGGGGGTCGAAATATACCGATCAATCAGACCACAGAGCTTCCTCCGTACGAGTTATCATTGAGAAGTGTTCATTACACTTTGGTTATTCAAAGTCTTCACTATTCAAAGTCATCACTGCTTGTTGCATGCCTTTTGGCTATATTTAAATTATTGCAATGAGAGTTACTGCTGCAAACTAGTCATTTGCTAACGCAAATTTATTTAGACTTTCAGCATTTAAACCTATAAAATATCTGCACGTGTATTAAATAACACAAGTATCTTTCAAGAGCCTTGGCAACTTTTTTTTACGATTTCTTCTTATTAAGAGAAGTTGGACGTGAAATGATATACACAGGAGGTTAATGGGCCACATAATAGGTCAATAACTTCGAGTTAAAGTCTAAAGTGAAGGTTTTAAATAACGACAGATCATTTCCAGTCAGTTCCAGTCTCTGAATCAGCTTAAAATTTCAGCATACAAGTCGGGCGTTTAGGAAAGTGCATTTCAGTTGTCTGTCACGAAGAGTCAAACGCTGCGAGGTTAGAGAGTTAGTAAACTGCAGGTTTTTCTATACGACGACAGAAAAACTGTAATTTCCTCTCGAAATGACTTGACACAAACGCAAATTGCAAGACAAATAACTAAAAACACACACACACACACACACACACACACACACACACACACACACACACACAACCAGAAATGAGGTAGTCTAACCTGCTATAAAAGAAAATCCAATGCCATAGTTATTTTCGTTTTAAGTATGATAAACCGTGGCTTGTATCATGCTAAACCACAGAATGTGTTATATTAAACCACGTCTTCTGTCATGCTACACTACGGCTTCCGTCATGCTCAACCACGACCCTAAACCACTTCTTGTAATGCTAAACCACAGCTTCTGTATCCTAAACCACGGTTTCTGTCATGCCAAACTATGGCTTCTGTCATACTAAACCGCGGCTTCTGTCATACTAAACCACGGCCTCTGTCATGTAATGTGTCAGAAATAAATTAAATTAAATTAATCCATGTTAAGCGCTAAACCCAAGCGAGTCATTCAGCGCAAGACGTGTTGGAGGCTCGATCCTCCGTCTGGTGAGCGCCAGACAGACGCGCTTCCTATTTGTACTCGCCTATATGTTCTATAATGTGTCAGAACCTATCACAATGGCAGGAATCTCAAGAGTCAACGAACTATAATTTTACCTCTACTATTCACAGTGACTGGATTAACCTGTGCCTTTCTCCGAACATTTTTTTTTTTTTAATTTTTGAATTATAAGACATTACTATATATTGTATAAAAATGTTTTATTGAATAATCCGTACAGAGAGAGAGGAGCTTACGGCGATGTTTCGCTCAGACTTGGACCATTTACAAAGTCACACTGTGGAACTTTGTGTATTCTTCCAGTCAAAGTATTGTGCCATTTTACTCTATACATATTGCATATGTTATATACCAATATTTTTATATTTTCATTTCTGATTAAATATAATATACAAAATGCTTAGTAATAGAGGCCTGGTCACAGACCGGGCCGCGGGGGCGTTGACCCCCGGAACTCTCTCCAGGTAAACTCCAGGTAATACCTCACATAGAAAAAGCGAAGATGAAGTTATTCTATATATTTCAATTCCTTTCAGAACTGTTGTCCTCTTCAGCATAGATCTGCTGACGAAGGCTCAAGTTAGGGGTCAAAATATGCAGACAGCATATTTATTACTTAGCTTTTACAAGTGATATACATTCAGGTGTCCCGTAGCTCCGCTTGTAGCGCACTCACCTCGCACTGAGTGTCCGTGGTTCGATCCCCGGTACGGATGGAAGCATTAGGGCGTGTTTCCTTAAGAAACCTGCTATACCTGTTCGCCTAACAGTAAGTAGGTACCTGGGTGTTAGCCGACTGGTGTGGGACGCAACCTGAGGAAAAAATTAACCTAAGTTCCCCGAAATGCTCAGCATAAACAGGGGATTTCTATATAGTATCTAACTGATGTCAGCTATGAACTGTAGAAGTTGTTTATATAGAAATAATTATTATGTTAAATGTGAGGCCTCAGTAAGGATAAGCTGGCAATATGATAGATTATCATCCAGGAAGGGTCTCTATTTATCCACCCATCCAGAAATTAGCCTGACCCGCTCATACTTAACCTGAGTATTCATGGGACCCTCATATAATCCATGGCTGTGCACAATTACCTTGTTATATTCCTTTATGCAATTATTAACTTATTTATCTTAATTTCCATATTCATCCAATTACTGGGAGACAAGTGGACTACCGCGACCCATTTTTTTTAATTTCGGGAGAAAATTCACGTTTTTAATGGAAATACTACTGCCAGACGTACGTCACCCATTTTGTAAGTAATTATTGTTGGTTAATTATTCGTAAATATAGGTTAATATACTGTTACTAACCCAAGTTAACCTAAGCTAGCCTATTTTTACCTAACTAAATTTAACCTAATCTAACCTAATCTAACCTAACCTAATCTAACCTAACCTAATCTAAACTAACCTAATCTAAACTAACCTAATCTAAACTAACCTAATCTAACCTAACCTAACCTATTCTAACCTAACCTAATCTAACCTAACCTAATCTAACCTAACCTAATCTAACCTAACCTAATCTAACCTAACCTAATCTAACCTAATCTAACCTAATCTAACCTAATCTAATCTAACCTAATCTAATCTAACCTAATCTAATCTAACCTAATCTAACCTAATCTAACCTAACCTAATCTAACCTAACCTAATCTCACCTAATCTAACCTAATCCAACCTAACCTAACCTAATCTAACCTAATCTAATCTAACCTAACAACCAGAGTATAGCCAATATTTCACAGGTGCTGCCTTTCAAAGCATACAAAATAAAGCCTATAACAATGCCGGAGAAATTGAACATTCTACTTTCCACTCTTTGGCGAAGAAATTGTAGACGACGTTTCGGCCCGTGGTGGACCATCATCATGTCACAATTGAATGAGAAAATGAGGAGAAACCCAGAAGACCGCTCCTGCAGCGGTACTCTAATTTTTCAAAAAATTTTCCTTGTAGCTTCTAGATTTACTGTTTACGTAATTAGCAACAGTTGTTTCCATGAATTTTAAAGCTGGTAGCCGCACACGAGAGACTAGTGAGTGTGTGAGTGTGTCTGTGAGTGTGTGAGTGTGTCTGAGTGTGTGTGTGTCTGTATGACATTTCCTCCTCGTACCGACTATTACCACTCGAGCAATTGACGCATTCCAGCCTTGTCATAGCTGTTTCTTTTCTTCTACCCTGATAACGAGTTCTCTTCCACTGCGTTATTACATAGCTCATCCCACTTATTTACCTCTCTTATACTAAAGAAATACTTTCTAACAACTCCCCTTCGAAGTTCATCCCGTCTTATTTGGTCATGTTCTGTATCATTATAATCAAGGGGAAACGCTAAACCCGTACAATTATACAGCACCTGTGGGGGGGGGGATGTGGAAGGTATTCAGGCGTAATTCGGGAAACTGGAGCGCAGATCCAATTCCCTAGATCAAGAGCTCCCCCCCCAAGCGTCAAGGAACCTTCCTTGAAAGATCATGTTCTGTAGTGTTTTGCGTTTATATCCCCTTTGTTTACCCCTCCATTGCAGTTAGACCAAGTTTTCACATTCAATTTCCGTTGTTTAAGCCGTTCAGTTGAGGTACCAGTCGATGCTCACTGTTGCACTCTTGAAATTTCGCTTCGTGTTATTCGTAAGTGGGCTCCAAACCGGTCCTGTGTATTGAAAAAAAGGTCTTGCATATGAGGCAATTTTTTTTTTTTTTTTTTTTTTTTTTTTTTTTATTCGCCGGTATTCTCCCGGCCCGGGTCTTTTCCAAGTAGTGGTGACCCGGCCTTGGCTCCCTATCTGGGGAGTGTCTCGAGACTTAAGTCTCCCATGGGAGGAGGTACAAGTACCCCCTCATCTTTAGGACCAACTGTCCCCAGGCATAACATGTTTTAAACGAGTATTTGTTTAGGTTCCTGAAAGTCACTATTTGCAAACTGAGTATGTAATTACGTTTACACGTGCGTCATGAGACAGGTTTGGGGGTAATAATTAGTACAAATTTTTAAATTATTCTGTGGTCTTTTTCTTACCAGTGTAGAATGAATTTTAAGTTTCGTTATCTCGAGCTTCATAACAGTCAAGGCGATACAGTCCAGTATTTCTTCGTTGCAACAGTGCAACTGACACTTTTGGATAGTTAAGCAAGAAGGTTGGGGGATGTGTTCTGAAACATGGCTAACCTTAATTAAGTGCGTTTGGAACTATAGTTTAGCAACTGCCTGACGTAAGTAGCTATATTGATATTGAAGGAAAGCAGAGTTAGAGATTCTATATACCCTTATACCGAATCCTATAATAACACTTTGCAGCTTGACGTGAGAAAAGTGTCAGACTTTACAATTTAGTGTCGATCCAGAAGAAAATCATGTCAAGAAATGGAAGGTGCCTGTCATCTTCACTCCCCATACTCACTTCATGGGTCCAGTGATCTCGTCTGTGATTACTGAATGAATTTTACGTTGTTAATATCTCAGTACAGACTACTGCTGCCTGGCTGGCGGGAATAAGTTACGAATTGACTGAGAAAGACATGTTTGCATTTGGCTATCGTTTGTCTGCTGTAGGATGAGAACACTTTTCTTATTGTTGATACTGAAGAGATAACTTTCGCTGCTCCTCTTCTCTCTCTCTCTCTCTCTCTCTCTTCCTTGCTTTCTCGCGCTTTCTCTCGTTTTCTCTCCTTCGCTTTTATAATTTCCCTTCTTAAAGCCTCAATATTCACCATTTTATAAAATTATGTTGATATTTTTTTGATTATTAAAACTCTTGAAGGCACAACTTGAATGTTCTTACTTTTCTGATCTCAAGTTCCTGAGCTCTTTCCCAGATTTTCAATTTTCATATACATGTACTTTTTTTGCAAATCTTCCATATTACACTTTCCCTGAGTTCCATTTCTCGGTTCTGATGTAAAGACTATAAATGATTTAATACTGTCTACGAGTTTTAATGCTAAGGTCTGGTGTTTCTTTGATCCTAAAACTGTGATCGCTGTTTGACTCTTTGTCCTCAATTTTCCTGCATTTATGAAATGGAGTCACTTCCCATTTCTCGTCTATCATCTTTTCTTCCTTCTCCTCTTACTGATAAATCCTAATATTCTTTACTTCTTCTCTCACCTGATACATCATTTTCATCTGTAAGTTCACTATTTACCTCTTTCGTCTGCCCATTCCTATCATCCAGAACTGCTACTTCTCCAGTTTTTCCTCCTATTCCATTTTAAATCTTCGTGTATATCTTTGACGAATTTATTTTTTACCGATAACATTTTGCTTCACATCTTTTCCAAGTTCCCAGTCTCACATAACACCACATTCATCACTATTTTTCTCATTCAACCTGCATCCACTTGATATAAGTCGATATCTCCCTCTGCTCTTACCTACTCTGGTACAGTATCAGTTCCCGTCAGCAATCTTATTCCCCTATTCTGTTCTATCATACAATAATACTCTTAAAAATCTTTTAAATGCTCTTAAACATGCTCTTGAAATACTGTTGCTTTACAAATGTCTTTAAAATGGCATATTTATATTATTGCAACTACTTCAAGCAAATGCTAATGAGAATATACTCTTTAGTGATATAATATATGCCCTGAAAATCATTTGTATTCAAACATAAAAATATATACTCCAAAATAATATTCGTAATAGCGACCAAATTATGTTAAAATATGTTTGTCCGAGAGACCGCTTGTTCCTGTGACTGAGGATATTTCGTGTCTGCATGCGTGTACACGAAACCACGTAATTGCTTTAGTGTCAGTTTTCTATTTTGTCGACCATCTGCGAGTCTGCTGGTCTGCGTGTTTTCCTGTTTGCACGCGTGTACATTTGTTATTGTCTTCATATCTAAGTGTTAATGTTCTTGGTGCTTACTGTGAGTTTTGCACATGTGTTCTATTTTTGCTTAGTAATTCTAGATTATACTGCGTTCATGTCAAGGTTCACTGTTAGATAGCACAAGTGAGACTACCCTGAACCCTAACCTTTACGTCAATTCTCACTGTTAGACAGCACAAGAAAGAGTACGCTGAATTGAACCCTTACCTTCATGTCAAGGTTCAGTGACAGACAGTACAAGTAAGACTTCCCAGAACCCATACACTCAGCTGATGTAGGTGATTTGTTGTGCTCCTTGGTGACCAAAGCTCTAGCCTCGCCTAGTCCTGGTGTTGTCACACTGGCAGTAAGACTACTGACTGCTCACACTTGGATAATTACTGTGCTTATCCAAGGGCTTGGTGTGTGTGTGTGCGAGCGCGCGCTGAGAGCGATAGTTTGATTAATTAGCTCATTCGTCTTCACATGGTACTTATAGTTTTGCAATCTCAATGCAACTCACTGTGGCATCACGAGTCATATTAGTTATAATTTGAGTTTCCTTGTGACGCTCAGCCACACCATTGTCAGACATATCGCTGCCGTTTTTTAAAAATAGATTTACTGACATTAAAAAGGTGTTTTTATAGACTTAAACTAACCCAACTTAAACGCGACTAACCTAACTTGTAAAGAAAATATTCGTACAGTTACTGAAAACGTTGACACTGGGAACTTCTTAATGGGATCTTGTCCATACTGAAGTCTTCTCATCTTCTGTAACATGATGGAATATAATAGGGAATCATAGCTTTCGCTCCCACTATGTAATTATACAGAATAGGACAGCAGCACATTATTGTACGGCGGGCCGACCAATTGCTCAGCAAGTGTATTATGAGAAGGTCCCAGGGAAAAGGAACCAAAAAGAGTTCAACATTGATATTCAAGGTAGCGGGTAGTGCGAGTCTGAGAGATGTCCGCACTCCATCAACCCCGGAGTAGAAGCCTCACTGACTGCTTCGGAAGCTTGAAGATTCACCTGGATGCCGCTCACGGCACGGGTCTAGGACGGCCTGTCATGTATACTTATATCCTGAAATTGGGTAGGCGGTCTTTTGTTGTTAATATTCATACTTTTGTTGTTGCTAGCGGTGGTGGTGGTAGTAGTGTTGCGGCTGGTGCTACTAATGCTATTTGTGCTTCTGTTGCTGGTGCTGCTGCTGTTGCTAATTTCCTGTTTCTTCTTATTTTTTTTGCAGGGAGTGCTGCTGTTCCCGCTGGTGCCGCTGCTGTAGCTGATACTGCAGGAGCTATTGGTGGTGCTGCTGCTGGGCAGCAGCTGTTGCTGTTGATTCAGCATCTGCAGGTAATGCTGTTTCGGGTAGTGATGCTGGTGGTGGTCTATCATCAGCATGTGATGCTGCTGATACTGATGTTCAGTGCATTGTTACTGGTGGTAGTTCTACAATAAGCGCCGCTTGCTACACAAAGCTCTACACAAAGCGATACGCTCTCAATAAAAGCTTAGTCCGCAACGTGTCCTTTATTCATTGAGACCTTTACCAACTCTGCCTGAGGTATCCCAGCAAGTGAGCACGTCTTCTGTATTATCCCAGTGCTTAACAGAGTAGGGAATAGAATAAGAAGGTACAAATAAAAATGGGAACTATGGCTATTATTTACTTAATAACAAGAGCGAGAATACAACATATCCATACGGAGAATACATGATGTAATAACTGACCCATGAGACTTATTACCAGGGGAAAGGGTAGCTGTTATCAGTAACACGAACTTGTACTCACTCTTAATTCGCCGTCCAGCTGACCCGGGATTCGCAATGCGTGGTCCACTACACACGCGGTTGTCCAGGGCTCCCGCTCACCGAACCTGTCCCGACCTCTCTCTCTCCTCTCTAGCCGTTTCCTTGAGCTTATACGGTCCTTAACCCTTAAACGGTCCAAACGTATATATACGTTCACGCGCGTAGCGCCCCAAACGTATATATAGATTTTCTTTGTCATTCATTCAACATTGCCACAATAAGCCTGAGTCACCTAGACATGAGAGAATGGGTGTGCACACTCACTGTCTGCCATATTAAAATAATTGGGGATGCCTGGGTACCATATGCTCTTTTTTCTTTTTAAAAAAAAAAGATTTTTTCTCAAAAAATTTGGGGCACTACGCGAGTGGACGTATATATACGTTTGGACCGTTTAAGGGTTAAAGCATCCCCCCCCCCTTCCTTCCTTCCTTATGAGGAGTAAACCACGTGTTAAAACCTGATGCCAGTCAAGAGCAAAAAGACGTTAGACTTAAGCCGACAGGCGTGTCTGACAGCTATTTGCCAGGGCAAGGTGTGTGACAATTTACTGGTTAATTAGGTCTCCCTCAGAGACCTCACAAGCACAGTGACCTACATCATACCGTCGGGAGTCCCCCACAGGGCTCCAAGGTGTGTATAAAAGATGAACATCCCGATGAATCATAGAGAGCTTGTAATTCATTTGGAATCACAGAGATGAACTGGAGATAAATTCTACACATGAATGTAAGAAAGGAGGAGCACTGCAGTAGACCTTCTGGTCCATACTTGGCAGATCCTTCTCAAACCCAAACTCACTAACAAAAATATTCGCCAACCCATAAAAACACAAGAAAGCAGATACAACAGGACACAGTTATTAAACTATGAAGGTCTACATGAGGGGCCAGCAGCAGAGACTCAGTGTAATCTGGAATAACATAGTAAATGCACACATACAAACACTCGCACGTACTTTCACACACTGATGCATACACTTACAGTGTTAATCTCCAATTCAGAACAAGCTGGTCTGGGATGACATCCATTACTGCGCTAGCTGTTCTTATTACAAATGAAACTTTCGAATGTAGTAAGAAGGCAAATGTCTGCCAACAGCTAATGGAAAATACACATTAATACATACACTCAGGACACTTTGACTGACGACGTTTCGGTCCTCTGACGTTGATTTCTTGTAATTCTAACAAAACTATTCAAAATCTATTTCTCGCATTTCACAATCCGTGTCCATAAAACTTTCCATATCCTCTGCCATAGGTTCAAGTTTCAGCAAATTTAGACGAAAGGGGAAATATCCCCATCATTTATACCGAAAGAAATACTGGGTTCTTATGCAAGCACCATGAAGAGGCCCCCTTACCACTAGGCACAAACCACAAGCCCCACCACCACGTGAGGGTGACTCGGAGTCGAGGTGGATATTAATTACTTGGAGCATACCTGGAAGGTGTTCCGGGGTGAACGCCCCTGCGGCCCGGTCTATGACTAGGCGTCGCGGTGGGTCAGGACCTGATCAACCAGGCTATTAATGCCGGCCGCACGCAGACCGACGTGCGGCTGGTCAGGTACTGACTTTAGGTACCTGTCCAGCTTCCTCTTGAAGACAGCCAAGAGTCTATTGGCAATCTTCTTCACGTTTGCTGGAAGACAGTTGAACGGTCTGGGGCACCTAACACTTGATGTGTTGTCTTATGGCACTCTGGCTTTTCATTATGGAGGGGGATGCTGCACCACCTGCCGAGTCTTTTGCTCTCGTAGGGAGTGATTTCCGTGTGCAAATTTGGGTCCCAGTATCCACATCCAGAACCACATCCAAAACTTTCTAATTTAATAATATACTTATGTGAAACACTAACCCCGTGTGTGCCATCCAGCTCAATGAGTCATGGAGGATCGATCCTCAGTTACTGAAAGACACGCTACCTATCCTTACTGCAATAAAAGGGTTGTGAGCCTCAAACTTTCTAACACCACTGGATCTTCTGTAGTGGCACGTGAGCCATGAATGTGTCTCATAAATATTGCACCTGTCTTGCACGGTGACTGGGCAACTTTCCCTTGCTGGCGACCTCGACCATAAATTTACACCCACCAACTTGTAGCTCCTTTACATGTAACAGATACACCCACCTGAAGACATTGCTATAACAAGCAGTAAAGACGGCCTTATCTCAAGAAAGCATCAGAGGCTGAAATACAGAGAACCTTCTTCAAGTCTTGTTTTATTTATACCTCCAAGTGGGCCTCTCCTTTACCATTAACTTGTCGTAATTACACTACACCAACAATGGCTATGTTCTTCACACTAACATCACTATATATCTATATACACATTTTTACACGTACACCCTTGTCCCCACACATGCATAACTTTACCCACATATAGGTACACACACATGTATATAGTCACATACAATATTATATATATATATATTTTTTTTCAACAAGTCGGTCGTCTCCCACCGAGGCAGGGTGACCCAAAAAAGAAAGAAAATCCCCAAAAAGAAAATACTTTCATCATCATTTAACACTTTCACCACACTCACACATTATCACTGCTTTTGCAGAGGTGCCCAGAATACAACAGTTTAGAAGCATATACGTATAAAGATACACAACATATCCCTCCAAACTGCCAATATCCCAAACCCCTCCTTTAAAGTGCAGGCATTGTACTTCCCATTTCCAGGACTCAAGTCCGACTATATGAAAATAACCGGTTTCCCTGAATCCCTTCACTAAATATTACCCTGCTCACACTCCAACAGATCGCCAGGTCCCAAGTATCATTCGTCTCCATTCACTCCTATCTAACACGCTCATGCACGCTTGCTGGAAGTCCAAGCCCCTCGCCCACAAAACTTCCTTTACCCCCTCTTTCCAACCCTTTCGAGGACGACCCCTACCCCTCTTTCCTTCCCCTATAGATTTATATATATATATATATATATATATATATATATATATATATATATATATATATATATATATATATATATATATATATTTATATAGATGGTAGTGAAAACGCAGATAGCGTCACTTTCCAAGGGCCATCAGGTTTATGCTGGTGGTGATGCGCCCTCCGTTCACCATGACACAGCAGAGCAGCACAACTGGTAGCTCGGTGACTTGCACTTGTCTGGGATCATATGCAAGATAAACTGGACCTGGATCCGGATACGACGAGAGTGGAATACAGAGGAGCTGGTTACATGCTTCGTCTGGAGTATATATTTCGGAATTTGAATTCACTGTACCGTAAATGTACCCTTCTAAAACATGTGGAATTTAATTCTCCTGCAGTTAAAGAGAGGGGAATTAAAATCTGTTATATTAAAATCCGTTGTATTAAAATCAATTACTTTACAATCAATAATGTTTAAATGCAATCAGTTATAAATCAGTATAAAAATCCTGATTATTATTATTATTATTATTATTATTATTATAATCAAAAAGATGCGCTAAACCTACAAGGGTCACAAAAATTCTGAGAAATAATATCCATAGAAGTGAAAGTAACTGAATAAGAATCAACGAAATTAAAATTAGCGCAATTAAAATTGATTACATAAAAGATACATTAATCATAGCACTAAACAGCATATAATTATTTTACAATTATACACGACATAATTTGTAGTTCGTCCTAAACTTCTGACCACCACAAAATCAGGCCTCTTGTTGTCAAACTTTCTTCAAGGTTAGTTTAAAGGTTCTCCTAAGACTATATTAATTATTTATAACAAATGTGTGCATGTTTGCATATATATATATATATATATATATATATATATATATATATATATATATATATATATATATATATATATATATATATATATATATATATATATATATATATATATGTCGTGCCGAATAGGCAGAACTTGCGATCGTGGCTTAAACAGCAACGCTCATCATGCCATATAGGACAAGCGAAAATTTGTGTATGCAATAATTTCGCCAAAATCATTCTGAACCTAACGGAAAAAATATATTTCACTGTGTTTGTTTAGTATTAAATTATTGTAAACAAATCTAAAATATATTTAGTTATGTTAGGCTAAAATAAATTGTTCTTGTTATAATAAGGTTAGGTAAGTTTTCTAAGATTCTTTTGGAGCAAAATTAAAAATTTTTACATTAACATTAATGAAAAAAAATATATCTTTAAACGTATAAGAGAAAATTTTAGAAAGTTCTTAATTTTAAATGAGTTCTTGTTAACTGACCAGTTTTACATATTCAGCACGACACACACACACACACACACATATATATATATATATATATATATATATATATATATATATATATATATATATATATATATATATATATATATATATATTAAGCAAATGTCGCAAACCAAGCGATACAATTTCAATGCTTGTGGGATTTTTCTTACGCTATAATATTCATCCTTCTGGCTGTTGTGCCTGTGGGCACTTCCGGTCTTTCTCCTCTCTCCCTCTCTCCAGTGAACGCGGTCCCGTGGGAACGTATTCGCTTAGAAACCCTCCACTTTTCTACATTTTGCAAGCTCCTGAAGATGTGTTGATTGCAACACGAGAGGCCTAGAGCTATCATTCTACTCCCCCCGTGGTTGTTTTGCATATATATATATATATATATATATATATATATATATATATATATATATATATATATATATATATATATATGGAATTTTGTTGTGATGAAATGGAGAAAGGATGTTTAATATGAGGTGACGCAGAAATGTTTATTGCCAGAAGATGTTTAAAGACAATTAGTAAGGGTATGACAAAATGCAGACGAAAACTGTGTAATGAGGAACAGAGAAATATGTACAGTGAGAGGAAGAAAATACTTATAAGGATGTTCATAATGAGATGATGGAATGTTTATAGTTTTGTGGATAAGATTTTAACTGGATGAATAGATGATGTTGATAGTGAATACAATAACGTAAAACTAAATGATAAAAAAAAACATTCATTACAAATTATCACAATCACAGAAGGATTTTTAATAGTAAATAACATATATTTAGATTTGTATAGTTAATGAAACATGTTTATATTTATAAAAAGCACTTGTTTATGTATCTATAATTAGGTGGAGAAAACAGCTGATGGGGTTAAGAGTCGTTCCGGAGGCACGACCTGAGCCGTTTGAGCAGTACGACTCCGTCTTGATGTCCCGTCCTCCTTTTCTCTCGTTAACACATTCGGAACGTCGTCCCTCTTCTTGAGAGATGTCTTGCCCGAAAAGCTCGTACTGTTGGAGACATGGACCGCCATTTCGCTAACCAGCAAATTTGTTGCACCGCTGCAGAGACGGTGGGATGCATCATTCTGTGGAAGGTGTTTGGGGCTTTTCGAAATTCCAGTTTTGGTTAAGTTCAGGCATGACACTGATAGGTCAATGGGTCCTCCCTTCATTTTATCCTGAGAGATCGAGGGGAAATTTTTAATTTCTTGTTATATCTATATTTAAATTTAAATGTATTTCAATTAAAATTTTACTGACGATTAAGTTGGTCCTTCAGTGATAAAGGATGGAAAGAAATACGGAAAAAATACGGACTGTATCCAGTCTAATTTGTATGAGTGAGTCTCAACTAATCCTCAAACTGGAGATTGGTCTTAAGACGGCGTGTCAGCTTTATCCAGATGGGCTATTATCTAATCTAAATAACATTCCAGCACGGATGTAAACATCGTCTAAACATTAAAGCTTCACTGGCAAGTCTTTGGATTAGTTATGATTTTTTCCAGGCAATGTTTAAATAACATATTTGATATAAACATTATTACAGCATCAAGCTACCTTACCTGATGTTTGATACGCTTCCTGTACTCTCTGATGTAGAAGTCAGTGAAGAGGACGAAGAAGAGGAGAGCCATGCCGCTCACCCAGGCCAGCAACACCGATGGGATGGCACACTCCACAAACATTACCTACAATGTATGTTTCACGTCAATGATTTTTCTAAATACCATCTAACTGAGGAGGCCCATCTAAATATCACCTAACTGAGGAGGCCCATCTAAATATCATCTAACTGAGGAGGACCATCTAAATATCATCTAACTAGGAGGACCCTTTTTGATGTAAATTTTATAAGACAAATACACAAGTTGCAAAATAAGAATTAATTGAGACCACGTTTATGCTCAGTGTAGAGCTCCACTAAATCGTGAAGACTTGATAGAGCTCTACAAACAAGTACCGTTTGCGCAATAAAGCTTTGTCCTCTATGTTTTTCTTCATGCATGTCGGCATTACGCTATTAAGTCAAAATATTTTGCAAACTATTAGATCATTTAAACACTGGTTTCAACTAAAGCTTCATATTTATTTTTATTATTTCGTTAAATGTATTTTTTTTATATTAAGCAATAGTCGTAGGAGGGTTAAGCTGAGTCAATTGTTAGTCACAGCATTCATTTATTCGGTTGACTTAATTTCGCGATTATCTAATTAAACAAAAGCAATTGCAAACTATCAACATCTAATTTTTTTTCCTAATCAAGGTAGGGTAGCCTATAGAAGGATAAACATTCATCATCACTCATACAATGGAATACATATATAGATTCACCATCAAGTTCTGGATAATGACGACAGTGAACTGGACAATCTGGAGGGTAGTTAGGTACTTCTTCCACCAGAGGAAGGGACGCAGGCGAGGCCCCATGGCAGCCAGCAAGTAGTAGAGATACATCACGACGTGAACGAAGGAGTTGAGCAGGAACGTCAGTGTTGTGTGGCCGCCTTGGTGAGTATATAATATATATTCATTAATCACTGCAGACAGAAAATTGTAGTGGAATCTCGTCTGTTATTACACACAGCAGTAATTATTGTACTTGTAAGTAATATGAGGCTAGACCTCTCACATGCTGGTTTATTTACGATTTTTATAAGCTCAAACTAACACAGGATGTCTCTAAATACCTTCACACGCACGTACTGTTATGCGTCAGCTTGCAGTTTAATATAGCATTTCTCACACGCATACAGACTGAACTGTGCAATTTGATACCCTATAGAAGTACTGTTTGTAGAGTTTCTTCACGTCTTTAAAATTATAAGCACAGTAGATAATCTAATACCTTATATAACATTTATATTCGGACCACAAGCAAGATAATCAGGAGAGAGTGTTGACTCACCGGAATAATATCTGATCCCATACCACATACACACTGGCATCAGTGCGTGATGACATACATGGAGCAGAGATACGTGTTTGTTCTTCTTATGCAGCACGAAAAACACCTATAGAAGGAACGAATGTATTTTAAATAGCCTTTAAAATTAAGATTCTCATATACTTTTAGGGGAAGTTAGGGAGAGAAAAAATACTCAAGCAGTTCCGAAGGAAAAAACAGCTAATTTTTTCTTATACTACATTAATATGAAGCACTAGATTCGTATGGGACATTCATCACAAGGAAGTAGGTGGAGTTTCGACCCTCCGTCTGATAATGGTGTGAGAGACAGCACTGACATGCAGTTACTGTCACCAGGAAGCAATCAAGTTTACTCTAGTATTTAATTATATAACCAGCTAAAGGGAAGGGAGATGAGAGAACTGCTGCTACTGCTGTAACTACTACTACTACTACTACTACTACTACTACTACTACTACTACTACTACTACTACTACTACTACTGCTACTACTGCTACTACTACTACTACTACTACTACTACTACTACTACTACTGTTACTACTACTACTACTACTATTGCTACTACTACTACTGCTTCTGCTGCTACTTTTACTACTATTATTAATAATATAAGAAAAGGCTAAATCCGTAGGGTGTCATACAGTGCCTGGCGAATAAGAGGCAATCATGAATGATACCTGTAAGGGGAGGAAGGAACACCACCCACTCCTTGGATCAAGAGCATCTTCACCGACATCCATACACCTCCACTCGACCTCTAACGTAATTAAAAAAAACAGACTGATATTGTGATAAGCAATCACGTTAAGCTCTAAACCCGCATGGGTGATGCAAGGAGTGCTGGAGGCTCGCACCTCCGTCCTCGGATCACGAGACAGGTTGTAATAACACTCACCGTGTCAATAAAGTCCACGAACTTGGAAAACAGATACCAGTATCCAGCGTGCACCATCTGTGACAGGAAATGGACATGATGGTTCAATAAATCTTTTTTATTTTGGAAAATGTTTGATAATTTTATTATAAACATGAATAGATTATAACCTAAAAAAATAAAGAAAGTGGAAAGCTTTCTATTTAAAAAAAAAGTTAATTAAGGTTTCTCCTTCGAAGATTATTAACAATATTTAAGTGTCAATATTGATTTTAAACATAAACGTGGTAAGTAGCATCAATATTGATCTCAAACATAAACGTGGTAAGTAGCATCAATATTGATCTCAAACATAAACGTGGTAAGTAGCATCAATATTGATCTCAAACATAAACGTGGTAAGTAGCATCAATATTGATCTCAAATTAAACGTGGTAAGTAGCATCAATATTGATCTCAAACATAAACGTGGTAAGTAGCATCAATATTGATCTCAAACATAAACGTGGTAAGTAGCATCAATATTGATCTCAAAATAAACGTGGTAAGTAGCATCAATATTGATCTCAAACATAAACGTGGTAAGTAGCATCAATATTGATCTCAAACATAAACGTGGTAAGTAGCATCAATATTGATCTCAAAATAAACGTGGTAAGTAGCATCAATATTGATCTCAAACATAAACGTGGTAAGTAGCATCAATATTGATCTCAAACATAAACGTGGTAAGTAGCATCAATATTGATCTCAAACATAAACGTGGTAAGTAACATCAATATTGATCTCAAACATCAAAGCTTTTTTCTTAGCTTTTCTCTGTTATTCCTCAGTAAATTAAGCACAGAGACCAAGAGCTCTAAGTATCTCAGTACTTGAGAGAAAGTGTAACTCTCTCAGTGAGTCACTCGGGTCATGAAAGTTACTGATCTCTGAACTGACCTAAAATACTTTTTAAAATACCCAGGCAGTTAAGTCACTTTTTCCTCCTTTCTTATATCTTCCTATAAACAGCAGTTTTTTATGGCAAATTGAAAAATTTCAATTTAAAATTAAATAGCTCGTACCATGAAGGCCTTTTAACATGCTACTCAGCTTTCAATGTACTTTTCAACTGGATTAACAAAAAATGGCCATATGTATATTAGAGATTAATAAGAAAGATTACTGTACTTAAAATCCTTTTTTTATATAGTATACTAACCCAATTTTTTTTCTTATATACGGACGCCAGGAAAAAACTTTTGTTATTACTTATGTATAATGAAAAGTTATATTTTATGTGTTAGTTTACTTGTGCCCGAAATACAGTTTTGAATTATTACTGCATTTGTTATGCTGTGTTTTTAATCATAGCTTAAGTGTACAGTATTTATTGGAAATAAATTGTTTAGTAATTTGTCAGCTGGTTGTGTCATCCCGACCAGCTGCTGGTGTGAGCTGGTCGGGATGACACTTTGAGCTACTGTTGGTGTGAGCTATGTACCCATTACCTACATATTGTATCACCCTGAACCACTGTTGGTGTGAGCTATGTACCCATTACCTACATATTGTATCACCCTGAACCACTGTTGGTGTGAGCTATGTACCCATCACCTACATATTGTATCACCCTGAACCACTGTTGGTGTGAGCTATGTACCCATCACCTACATATTGTATCACTCTGAACCACTGTTGGTGTGAGCTATGTACCCATCACCTACATATTGTATCACCCTGAACCACTGTTGGTGTGAGCTATGTACCCATCACCTACATATTGTATCACTCTGAACCACTGTTGGTGTGAGCTATGTACCCATCACCTACATATTGTATCACTCTGAACCACTGTTGGTGTGAGCTATGTACCAATCACCTACATATTGTATCACCCTGAGCCACTGTTGCTGTGAGCTATGTACCCATCACCTACATATTGTATCACCCTGAACCACTGTTGCTGTGAGCTATGTACCCATCACCTACATATTGTATCACCCTGAGCCACTGTTGCTGTGAGCTATGTACCCATCACCTACATATTGTATCACCCTGAGCCACTGTTGCTGTGAGCTATGTACCCATCACCTACATATTGTATCACCCTGAACCACTGTTGGTGTGAGCTATGTACCCATCACCTACATATTGTATCACTCTGAACCACTGTTGGTGTGAGCTATGTACCCATCACCTACATATTGTATCACTCTGAACCACTGTTGGTGTGAGCTATGTACCAATCACCTACATATTGTATCACCCTGAGCCACTGTTGCTGTGAGCTATGTACCCATCACCTACATATTGTATCACCCTGAACCACTGTTGCTGTGAGCTATGTACCCATCACCTACATATTGTATCACCCTGAGCCACTGTTGCTGTGAGCTATGTACCCATCACCTACATATTGTATCACCCTGAACCACTGTTGGTGTGAGCTATGTACCCATCACCTACATATTGTATCACCCTGAGACACTGTTGCTGTGAGCTATGTACCCATCACCTACATATTGTATCACTCTGAACCACTGTTGGTGTGAGCTATGTACCAATCACCTACATATTGTATCACCCTGAGCCACTGTTGCTGTGAGCTATGTACCCATCACCTACATATTGTATCACCCTGAACCACTGTTGGTGTGAGCTATGTACCCATCACCTACATATTGCATCACCCTGAGACACTGTTGCTGTGAGCTATGTACCCATCACCTACATATTGTATCACTCTGAACCACTGTTGGTGTGAGCTATGTACCCATCACCTACATATTGTATCACCCTGAGCCACTGTTGCTGTGAGCTATGTACCCATTACCTACATATTGTATCACCCTGAACCACTGTTGTTGTGAGCTATGTACCCATCACCTACATATTGTATCACTCTGAACCACTGTTGTTGTGAGCTATGTACCCATCACCTACATATTGTATCACTCTGAACCACTGTTGGTGTGAGCTATGTACCCATCACCTACATATTGTATCACCCTGAACCACTGTTGGTGTGAGCTATGTACCCATCACCTACATATTGTATCACTCTGAACCACTGTTGCTGTGAGCTATGTACCCATCACCTACATATTGTATCACTCTGAACCACTGTTGGTGTGAGCTATGTACCCATCACCTACATATTGTATCACTCTGAACCACTGTTGGTGTGAGCTATGTACCCATCACCTACATATTGTATCACCCTGAGCCACTGTTGCTGTGAGCTATGTACCCATCACCTACATATTGTATCACTCTGAACCACTGTTGGTGTGAGCTATGTACCCATCACCTACATATTGTATCACTCTGAACCACTGTTGGTGTAAGCTATGTACCCATCACCTACATATTGTATCACTCTGAACCACTGTTGGTGTGAGCTGGTCATCTAAATACTTTGTCATGCTGAGAGCTGTTTCCTCCTCCATAACAAAAGATAATTTAAATAATCAGTAACAACTTACCCTGACCGCTTGAGGGTTGTCGGAGAAATCACATCTCTGGCATAAGATGGAGTAGCTACCGAACCAGCCGCCCATACCAGCCTGGGAACGAAAAAAAAAAGTAGATAGATTGACGAATAAGATACGTCTGTCACAGATGTTGCACAAGTATCTTATTCATCAGCATGACTGTATGGTATACCATTAGTGGTATACTCATTAGCATCTGTGTGCAGGATGAAATGGCGTATTGATGATAAATAAGAACACAGACAAGTTGAAAAAACTCTACACACAGCGATACGTACCAAGAAAAGTTTGTCCTGCAACTTTTACATCTGTCTTCAATATCTGCCTTTAACTGATATCAATTATTTACGTAAAGATACCTCTGCTATTATGATTGTGTGAAATAGTTCCAAAAAACTGGGGCAACGAAAGTATAAAATTAATAAATGTTCACGTGTTTACGTTTGCCGATAGTTCGTGGTGCACTCCATACTCATCCTGTGAACGGTAGCGCAAGGGAGTTAACGGGACCACATTTATTTGTTACAAAGAAATTTCGGATACTTTCTCAAAATATCTGATATCTACTTTTCTATTAATAAGATATCATGTCACATCATGTTCCTTTGTTGTCCATCTACATAATCCTCAATTAATGGAGAATCAAGTACACAGTGTTAAACAAAGTAACCAAAAGACCGACCATGTACTTTATTTTAGTTTAATCATTGTATGTGTGTCTGAAACACTCGTAACTAAGCCTCAGCCTGGCTAGTACAACTTCCATCATTCTATTACATTTCAAATTTCTCTGTAAATGTGCTTATCTCTATTCATATTATCGTGGGTTATAGATCTACTCAGGCTTGTTACTGCAGACCTTTGACATTCGAATTAATTTTCTATTCTCTCGTAACATAATTTCTAACACATGACACAGAAAGACAAATGTTATTATGAAGTTTCTGCTTTCAAAGTACTTTCTTTCAATAATTTGTCAGCTTTATCATATAGAAATGATTCTATAATAAATCTCAACGGAAAGCTTTTATTCTAATCATATAATTGATAAAGATTATAGTATCTGCGGCTACATTACTGTTTCTTAAGACTGTGTGTTAAATATTTTTTGTAAAGTAAAAGGACACAAGTGCAACTAATGTGACATTTATTGTGGCAACGTTTCGCTCTCCAGGAGCTTTATCAAGCCATTACGTAATGGCTTGATAAAGCTCCTGGAGAGCGAAACGTTGCCACAATAAATGTCACATTAGTTGCACTTGTGTCCTTTTACTTTACATATTGTCGGTAATTCTACCAACTTTATTACAAATATTTTTTGTATTATGCTCAGGGGAATGCGCTTAACCCTTAGGGAAAACTGGAAAGTAATCAGGTTTGAGCCAAGGAACGGGAGATAAACTCAAACTTCTCGAGTCAAAACGCTTTCACCAGCATCACAACACCCTCCTTGGAGGGTGTATATTAAATAACGAAAGGAGGGAAAGAGGTGTACTTACCTCCCAGAAGATGCGAGCAGAAAATATGACTTGGAAGACGTTGTAAGCCATCATGACGTTCCTGAGCCTGGCGAAAGGCTTCCTGGTGCTCATGTACTGAGGTCCCCACCAGGTGACGGTCCCCACGTACAGGAGACATGCGAGGATAGTGGGTAGAGGAGAACTCATGAGGAGCCATGAGTGCTGACGTGGGTCTGGAGTCAACTGGCGGGCCACGGTCAGGTCTCCATACATATAACTGAGTATAACAAGCACTGCTACTAACTTTCCCGTGGCCTTTAGTTGCCGTAATGTCTCTGCCAAAGACAAAAGTAATTCCGAATAGGGTTTTCTAATGCCGTGAAAAGATAAAAATATGCAAGAAGCGCTATGGAAGGAACGTTTGAGAGGGAAGACTTGCCAACAAGTCCAGTCAAGTGACACTGTGCCCAGCAGACTTTTATTATTAAACTTCATTAGACTCTAAACAGAGCTTCATCAAGTCACTGTTAGAAGCTGGAGTGACTTCATAAACCAGTGTTTAGTGTGAAACATCGTCTAAGTGCAGGAATACTCTGCATATAAAGTGTTTTTCAACCATGCAAATTATAATGGTCTCACTCACGCATAACAACCATTGCATCAGTCAGTAGCGAATTTACACATTCCTGTCTAAGACCTACTTTTACTAAACACATTCTCCCTTTCTCCTTGAAAACTTACCTGAGTTTCACAATCTTCTTAACTAATTTAGATAACCTACCACCTACTCTATACACTTGCAACATTTATTTCATATTCACCCGGTCATATGCCTTTTCTATATCCCTGTACACAATGAAAACTTCCTTATCTTAATCTATTTTTTTAGTTTTAATAAAAACACGTGGTCAATACATCCCCAACTTTTCCTAAAATCTTGTCCATCTGTGATCCTGTTTTCCGTCTTAATCTTAATTCTTTCAAAAACTTTACCTCACTCCAAAACTTCTCTTATTCTCGGCAAAATTTGTTGACAAAATTTCACCCTCTCATTTGCTCTAGTTTTTACACTCACCCCATTATCTTACCCTCCATATTCAGTCAGCACTAAATATCATACAGCTTCATATCAGTTCCGAATATCATTCTGTTCCCGATCACTTCCGAAAATCATTCAGTTCCATATCAGTTCCTAACATCATTCAGCTCTTGAATCAATTTTAAATATCATTCTGCTTCATATCAATTTTGAATATCATTCTGCTGCTCACTTAGGCTCAGTGGACGACGAAGTAATAGCCAACAACAGAAGCCTGAACAAAAGTACTGTCTCATTCTGGCTGTGAAGATCAGACCTTTTATACGAATGCCTTGTTTTCCTGGCTTGCTATGCGAATGCGCTGTATTTGCCGGACTTTTTTGGGTTATCCTAGGTTCTCTACACATATGCTGCTATGTATGATAATTCTATGTAACTGTATTTGTGTATACCTGAATAAACTTACTTACTTACTTACTTACTTAAAGCCTATCGGCTCAATGAGGGTGCCGTATGTCAGGAAACAGGACAAGTGCTTCCTGACGCAAGTCTTAGTTATACGATGACCCACAGCTGGACATTTTGGTCATTTGACCGAGAACTTCAGCTGGCTTACCGGCCCACCTCTATACAAATCATGGCTCTAGTTATGAGGGTGCTGTATGACACCTGATTTGAATACTTTATCATTAAAATTTCTATTAAAACACACTGAGTGTTTATACTCTGAGACACACATTCCTAGTATATACAGTCTGACAGACATACATCCCATTGTATATACAATGAGACACATATTCCTCCGATTATTTATAATGACAAACATTCCTCCTAGTGTACGTATATTAAGAAATATATGCAACTCTCTGTTTATATACACTGATATACACCTTCCGGTATATATACATTGAGAAACATACACCTTTCTAGGTACTTTCACCGATGTATATACACAGATATATCTCACGGTATATATACACTGAGAGACATTCACTATCTGCTGTACATACATGTATAAAACATGCATATACATGGGGTAACCAGATTTGATCCAAGGCAGGAGATAGTGGCTCCCACCACTTGGGTTAACAGCCCACCCTCAGCCTGTGTTATGGTTCTAACTGGCTTCACCACACCTGTGGTGTTGTTGTTAGACTGTGGGGCCTTGCCACACCTGTGGTGCCATTGTTAGATTGCGGATCTTGCTACACCTGTCATACCTATATTGCCGTTGGCAGTATGTGGCTCTCTCCACACCTTTAGTGCTGTTGGCAGCATTTTATAAAGACAGTGTTACGCACACACACACCAGGAGCTGAGTCTCGACCCCTGCAACCACAATTAGGTGAGTACAATTAGGTGAGTACACACACACACACAGTCCTAGGACCTGTGCTGTTTTTGGTATATGTGAATGACATAACGGAAGGGGGATGGACTCAGAAGTGTTCTTGTTTGCAGATGATGTGAAGTTAATGAGAAGAATCAAATCGGACGAGGATCAGGCAGGACTACAAAGAGACCTGGACAGGCTACAAGCCTGGTCCAGCAACTGGCTCCTTGAGTTTAACCCTGCCAAATGCAAAGTCATGAAGATTGGGGAAGGGCAAAGAAGACCGCAGGCACAATATAGTCTAGATGGCCAAAGACTGCAAACCTCACTCAAGGAAAAAGATCTGGGGGTGAGTATAACACCGAGCATATCTCCTGAGGCGCACATCAGTCAGATAACTGCTGCAGCATACGGGCGTCTGGCAAACCTACGGATAGCATTCCGATACCTCAGTAAGGAATCGTTCAAAACTCTGTATACCATTTACGTCAGGCCCATACTGGAGTATGCAGCACCAGTTTGGAATCCACACCTGGTCAAGCACGTCAAAAAATTAGAGAAAGTGTAAAGGTTTACAACAAGACTAGTCCCAGAGCTAAGGGGATTGTCCTACGAAGAAAGGTTGAGGGAAATCGGCCTGAAGACACTGGAGGACAGAAGGGTCAGGGGAGACATGATAACGACATATAAAATACTGCGCGGAATAGACAAGGTGAACAAAGACGGGATGTTCCAGAGATGGGACAAGAGGTCACAATTGGAAGTTGAAGACTCAGATGAATCAAAGGGATGTTAGGAAGTATTTCTTCAGTCACAGAGTAGTCAGGCCGTGGAATAGCCTAGAAAGTGACGTAGTGGAGGCGGGAACCATACATAATTTTAAGGAGAGGTATGATAAAGCTCATGGATTAGGGAAAGAGAGGACCTAGTAGCAATCAGTGAAGAGGCGGGGCCAGGAGCTATGAATCGACCCCTGCAACCACAAATAGGTGAGTACAAATAGGTGGGTACACACACACACACACACATACACACATATACACACATACACACATATTCACACACTTTGTACATGTCGTCTTGTCAGAGTTCTCGTCAGTCCTACAATCGCAATTGATTGACACTTATTATAAGAGACGAGAAGGATGCGCTCACCTTTCTCTTCTGGCTGCGGGATGACTTCCGGCGTCTCGCGGCGGGCGGAGGTAGACGAAGTAGTCATCTTCCAAGAGTAGAGAGTCTGTTCTACTCCAGGTGTGGAGAATTACTCCAGTCCCAGGCGTAGTGGGTCGGTTCTACTCCAGGTGTGAAGAGTTACTTTAGTCCCAGGCGTAGTGGGTCGGTTCTACTCCAGGTATGGGAAGCTGCTTAATCTCCAGGCGGGACAGCGGATCACTTCACCCAGATATTCGTCTGTTCGGGAAGGAACAAAAAAAAAAAAAGAGAAAATTATTGAAAGAGAAGGGCCGTAGATGTTTGATCATTATATTTTAACGTTAGCTAGAGATACAGCTAACGCTTGAACTAGAGCTAGAGTTAGAGCTAAGGCTAGAGTTAGAGCTAGAGTTAGAGCTAGGGCTAGAGCTAGAGGTAGAGCTAGTGCCTAGAGGCATGGGCTAGAGCTAGAGTTACACCTCAGGTTACAGCTAGAGGAAATCCAGCACATGCGTTATTATTGTCATCATGGCAAAACGATAAGTCTGTGAGGAGAGTAAACAAGGCCCACACACTGCGGGTTAACAGCATTTTATCGTGAAAATAGTTCGCCACGTGTCGTCCACGGGGGCTTCATTGTCTCTTGTGGGAGAAACGTCCTAACAATAGAATGCCCTGATTCCTCAGTGTGTTTTATATACATACATTCGATATTCTTCGCCTCTGAATTATTTACAAGTCAATGAGGGGTTATATAGCGCCTGGGGAATGGAGGTAAACAGGTTTAAAGAAAGCAAGAGTAATTTCCGTTCTTTATATCAAGACCCCCCCTCAAGGAAGGTTCCTTGATGTTGGTGAGGGGCTCTTGATTTAGGGAATTGGATCTGTGCTCCAGTTCCCCGAATTAAGCCTGAATGCCTTCCACATCCCCCCCCAGGCGCTGTATAATCCTCCGGGTTTAGCGCTTCCCCCTTGATTATAATAATAATAATAATAATATATCAAGACCCATTCACCGGCGTCAAGACCACGCCCATGAAAGGTGGACTGCAAGTAGAATGGTCTCATTGGGTTAAACAAGTAGTGAAAGTGAATGTTGTAGTTTATGCGTCAGGGTATAAACACTGACAGGGGTCTTTATCTTAACCAGTTCTATGATGACGGCCCTATGCCGGGGTGAGGCAGGACTGTGGTGGCAAATACAAGAAGTGAATAATTTTTAGTAACTGGATGGTTAGCAAGATGAACAAGCAACCGTCGGGAGAAAGGTGAGGGTAGAGCCAGAGAACGAGCAGAAGGGGACGAGGAAGCAAGGTGTGAATTTCAGAAGACTGAACTATATTTTGCAAGAAAAGGTTGTGTTGTAACAAGAGGAGGAATAATTGGTGGAATGAGAAGGTTAAGAGGCTGGTGAAATGGGGAAAATATTTGCATCTGAAGCTGAGTATATTGTGAAGACAATAGAAGTTTAATAAGTAACGAAAAAATGCAAAAAATAAATGACAGAATCAGTGAATCATTTTCAGCATTTTGCATAATTAGAAAAATGTTTTGGAGAGGGAAAAAAGCACGAGGAAATCTATGGGGCAAATGGACTTGTAAGATAAGAATGAAAATAGTGGAAAGCTGGATAAAGACTTGGAGGTATGAAAAAATGGAGGTGGAGATTTTATGCATGGGGCAGAGAGGAAGGGAATCTGTTAAAATGAGGGAAGAGGCAAAAATGAGTACAGTAAAAATAAGTGAAGCAGTAAGTCGATTTAAATATAGAAAAACAGCGAGGATCTATAGGACTAAGAAAACTGAAAACAGATGGAGAATTCTTTTGGAAAGGTTGGTACATTTGTTTAAGGAATGCATGAAAGAAGGGAAAGTACCAAAGGATTGGCAGACAGCATGCATAGTTTCTTCCTATAAATACAAAATGAATACAAGAGTAAACTGTGTGGAATTGAAAACAATACGTATAATTATATACGAAGAAGATTAAGTTAGGAAGGGAGGAGGAAATGTAGATCAAAAGTCTGCATTAAAGAATATAAGAGAACATCATGTAGGTGAAGATATAGCTCGTTGCATTTAGATATTCTGAAAAGATTTATGGTTATTTAACAAGGGAATCGAGGCAGATGGTGCTGCAAATGTGTAAAAAAGGGGATACGTTGCTGAAGGATGTAAAAAAAATCAGGAGAGCTTTGAACAGATTATGGTAGGCAGGAGAGAAAAGACTTTTTTTTATAGTAAAATTAAGCCTGATATAGAGATGGGTTATATCAACGAAATTGTTTAATCCACTTCATGAGGGAATTTAAAATTAAAGTCAATTATATAGGGATGCTGTGAGGTATCGGAAGATAATGCCTCTTACATAATGTGGGCATTGTTACAGACATGATGACAAGGTGCTTTTGTAGGATTCAAAAAAGATAATGCTGGCTTTCGTGGAAGAAGTTGAGAGGATGTGTAAAAAATGAGGTGAAAAAAATGTGATACATGTCGAGAGCAAGAAGTCTATTGATAGATTAGCATGTCATCTAAGTACAAGGAAGGAGCATTAAGCAAAAGACTATACAGTATTTTCTTGTGATAAATGGTTTGAAAACCGACAAGTTGAAGATTGAGACACTTATGTTGCATAATTGTCTCAATCTTCAGTATTATCTTGGAGCAAATGTGTAGGCTAAAACGGACCATGAGAGATGAATCCCAAAATGCAAGGGAAGGAACATAGAAAAGGTGAAAATAAGGAAATGTGTCACTGGCATCACAAAGTGCAAAGATGCAACGAAGTGGAAGCTGAAGGCAGAGGAGATACCGTGACGGAGTTTCATATGTGATGTGGGTATTACTAAGAGAATAAAGAGTGAAGAAATTGGAAAAATTGAAATAGAACAAAGCGTATAATTCAGAGAGTTAATCAGGGTTGATGAGAGAGTTGGATCATTTTCAAGGATTTGGAGTAAATAAGTGTAGCTGACGTTTTAATAAGGGTTAGAAGAAGGGTGCCAGGGAAGTTTTCAAAGGTAGGGTTATGGTACGCAGCAGGCATGTGATAGACGTTAGCACCTATGTCTGCTTAGCACCTATGTCTGCTTCATGACAATTCCCAGATTATTGCCCCTGCGGCCCGGTCTCAGACCAAGTCTCCTGGTGGACAAACCAATTAGCCTGTACATACACAGACAGCCGTCCATATCAAAAAACGTTCATATAGCACAAGCAATGTAAAGTGTCAACAATACAATACTAGTGTAGTATGTACTGCGATAACCCCATTTATAAGCAGCCCCCCTGGCCAAGCCTTAGTCACATGACCCCTGTTTGTACCTCGCACGTACGCCTGAGAACCCTCTCCCTCACACTCGACCAGGCCTAGGGGAGAGGCAGACGTGCATAGGCCAGGCTGGCCACGGATATTCAACACAGCGCCTACAATAATAGTTCTACCATCACTTCCCAACCTCGAACTACGACAAAGAGCTCTCGATATGTGAGGTCACTCTGGTCTTCTCACAATCCCCTTAAAATGTAAATTGGAGACGCACTGAAGACTTAAAATGAGATAATTTGCCACAGTTATAGTAACTAATGAGAATACAGCATTCATCAGTTAACCGTAACGTTGTATCACATTAACGTGAAAAATATGAAAGCATTATTAATATCATATTATCATTTTCATAAAGGGGTTAACCAACAGTAACAGCCTGGTTGATCAGACCTTGATCCACCACAAGGCCTGGTCTCAGACCGGGCCATGGGGTCGTTGACCACCGAAATCCTCTCCATGTATACCCTAGGTACTCCGAGTGGGCCCCTCAGAGCAAGGAGTGGCGAAGACTCCATCATCTGTAAACAAGAGTGTGTGACACAGGCGCCCGATCATTACCTTACAAACTCGAGGTCGTACCCATATAGCAATACTTTCCATAATTATCATGCTATAACGATGATGTGTTATATCAGCGACATTGTTTACTCCACATAACGACTTGACAAAGATCCTGGAGACCGAAACGTTGCCACAATAAAAGGTCACATTAGTTGCATCTGTGTCCATTTACCTTCGATCATGATTCTGATTAGCAGGCAATTTTCTAATAAATAAAACCCGTTTTGAGTAACAAAAATAGGGGAGAATATACTGGTGCTCGGAGAAGACGATAGGAAAAACTTGCTGGTTGCCCGGAGAAAAACTCTCATGTTTTTAATACTGGAAGAAAAACTTGTCTGTCAGCGAACCTGACTCAATACTTGCATCCTTGCCCTTGACTTTCAGCACAAGCGTGCAAACACACACACACACACACACACACACATACATACACACACACTGTGTACGTTTGGCCCATATTGGAATATGCAGCGCCAGTTTGAATGAGGAAACTAGAGAAAGTGCAAAGGTTTGCAACAAGACTAGTCCCAGAGCTAAGAGGTATGTCCTTCGAGGAGAGGTTAAGGGAAATCGACCTGACGACACTGGAAGGCAGGAGAGTTAGGGGGAATATGATAACGACATAAAAAATACAGAGAGGTATAGACAAGGTGGACAGAGACAGAATGTTCCAGAGATGGGACACAGCAACAAGGGGTCAAAGTTGGAAGATAAAGACTCAGATAAATCACAGGGATGTGAGGAAGTATTTCTTCAGCCATAGAGTTGTCAGGAATTGGAATAGTCTGGGAAGTGATGCAGTGGAGGCAGGATCCATACATAGCTTTAAGAAGATGTATGATAAAGCTCATGGAGCAGGAAGAGTGACCTAGTAGCGACCAGTGAAGAGGCGGGGCCAGGAGCTGTGGATCGACCCCTGCAACCACAACTAGGTGAGCACACACACACGTGTAAGAATGTTTGGAAATACTGCTTGAGCCTTAGAGTGTTCAAGAAATGGAGTAGAAAGCGAAGTGGTAGAGGCGAGCTCCATACATGGTTTTAGGAATAGGTACGATAGGATTCACGCAGCCAGGAGAAACTTAAGTCAATGGCGGCCAGCAAAGAGGCTGGGCCAGAGGCTGAGACTCAAATCTTGCAACCACAACTAGGCAAGTACAATTAAGGAAAATCGCTATACTCAAATGGGTCATAAAGCGCCTGGGGGGAACGAGAGGCAATCAGGTTTGATCCAAGGAAGGGGACAACAAGTCCAGTTACTTGAATCAAGAGCCCCCTCACCAGAAGTCTGGATGACTAACGAGGAAGTTAAATCAATATTTTCTGGCAGAAAGTGAAATATCTGGAGTATTTTCTTTTACCTAAAGACCGGTATTGCTTTGGGCCATAACCTACCAGGAGTGGAGGGTAATATTTTCCATGGCCTCTATCATTTAAAGTATTCTCGTTGACTTAAAGACTGGTATTACCCTCCCAGTAACAAGCCAACTCACATAACTTGTTTAACAAGGCAAGTAACTACCAGCAATTTGAGGTACGTCGACACTAACACATTCACTGAAGACACCCTTATTCAAAACGTTTCGGTCCTTGGACCGAAACGGTTTTAACAATGGTATCCTAAGTGAATGCATTCATAACCATTTTCCGAATGTAACTTATTCAATAGACAGCATGTCTTCAACGCTCTGAGCATTTGATAAGAGAAAGACATACGTAGTATAATGCGCTACTTTGCTGGCAACGTTTCGCACAAGCAACAGATTTGTAAGTCAATTTATGAGGGCAAAAACGTTGTGAAGAGCAAGCTTCATTTTTGACAATATTTCACTCTGTATAAAGCTTTATCAGATCATGTTTCGCCCTGTGTACAAATTTATCAAGACAGACTTTAACAAAAGTCCTGCACAGAGCAAAATATCGACCCAATAAAAGCTGGTTCTACAAGTCTTGTGCTTGGCCTTGTACTTCTTGATAATAAGCCAGTTCATTAAAATAGGTCTTGCCTTCCCAAACTGGTTAGCCACTTTGTATATATACTCTCAGCAGTGCATATACACTAAGAGGTATATACCTCAGCATTTATACACTGAAGAGTTATCTAAAATCTGTACACTAGCGATTAAATTATTCTTGGCAGGTGGTGTACAGATGACTTGCATTCTTAATGACCTTTTTACAGTCGATAGGCTTTGTATCTGATACACAAATAACTCGCACATAAAAAAGAGAAGCTTACGACGACGTTTCGGTCCGACTTGGACCATTTACAAAGTCACACTAACCAGAAGTGGAGCAGGACGGTTATATATAGGCAGGAAGAGGTGGTGGTGGTAGTGGTAGTAGTAGTAGTAGTAGTAGTAGTAGTAGTAGTAGTAGTAGTGGTAGTGGTAGTAGTGGGGAATAAGGAGGAGGAGCCAGTCAAATACAAAGAAAGGGGAGCACTGCAAGGGAGCTAGGTGCCCACAGAGGGAGAGCAAGTGCACAGAGGTGGGTGAAAGGGGAAGTGGTGAAATAAAGAAGGAACAGAAACACGAGACAGAAGAAAGAAAGACAACCCTTTCCTCTTTCCTTTTTCTCCTCTGGGTTGTCTTTCTTTCTTCTGTCTCGTGTTTCTGTTCCTTCTTTATTTATTTCACCACTTCCCCTTTCACCCACCTCTGTGCACTTGCTCTCCCTCTGTGGGCACCTAGCTTCCTTGCAGTGCTCCCCTTTCTTTGTATTTGACTGGCTCCTCCTCCTTATTCCCCACTACTACCACTACTACTACTACTACTACTACTACTACTACTACTACTACTACTACTACTACCACCACCACCTCTTCCTGCCTATATATAGCCGTCCTGCTCCACTTCTGGTTAGTGTGACATTGTAAATGGTCCAAGTCGGACCGAAACGTCGTCGTAAGCTTCTCTCTTTTATGTGCGGGTTATTTGTGTATCGTTCCAGTCACGGTATTGTGCCTTTTTTTTGTTATTTGTATCTGATAAACCAGGTAATTAGTTTTATGATGTTGGATCTCACGCTAGAACGTTTGTCTCACAATCGAAGGGATCCTAGTTCGATTGCCAGGTTGGCCGTGATGTATGGGCAAAAATCTTCTTGTATCTGCTATATTTACCTGGTAGTGAATAGGAACTTAAATGTTGTTTGTGTATTGAGCGTCACATCCCAGGAGCCGGTAGCATACGTTATATTTTGGACTGGGTTTGTAAGTCTGGTTCCTGTTTTGTAAGTCAAGGCCTGTCTCCTGCTCTGTAAGTCAAGGCCTGTCTCCTGCTCTGTAAGTCAAGGCCTGTCTCCTGCTCTGTAAGTCAAGGTCTGTCTCCTGCTCTGTAAGTCAAGGCCTGTCTCCTGCTCTGTAAGTCAAGGCCTGTCTCCTGCTCTGTAAGTCAAGGCCTATCTCCTGCTCTGTAAGTCAAGGCCTTTCTCCTGCTCTGTAAGTCAAGGCCTGTCTCCTGCTCTGTAAGTCAAGGTCTGTCTCCTGCTCTGTAAGTCAAGGTCTGTCTTCTGCTCTGTAAGTCAAGGTCTGTCTCCTGCTTTGTAAGTATAGGTCTGTCTCCTGCCTTGTAAATGAATGTCTGTCTCTTACCTTGTAAGTGGAAGCCTGTCTCCTGCCATGTAAGCGAAGCCCTGTCTCCTGCCTTGTAAGTGGAAGCCTGTCTCCTGCCTTGTAAGTGAAGCCCTGTCTTCTACCTTGTAAGTGGAAGCCTGTCTCCTGCCTTGTAAGTGAAGCCCTGTCTCCTGCCTTGTAAGTGGAAGCCTGTCTCCTACCTTGTAAGTGAAGCCCTGTCTCCTGCCTTGTAAGTGGAAGCCTGTCTCCTGCCTTGTAAGTTAAGCCCTGTCTCCTACCTTGAAAGTGGAAGCCTGTCTCCTGCTTTGAAAGTGAAGCCCTGCCTCCTACCTTGTAAGTGGAAGCCTGTCTCCTGCCTTGAAAGTGAAGGCCTGTCTCCTACCTTGAAAGTGAAGGCCTGTCTCCTTCCTTGAAAGTAAAGGTCTATCTCCTGCCTTGTAAGTATAGGCCTGTCTCCTGCCTTGAAAGTGAAGGTCTGTCTCCTGCCTTGTAAGTATAGGCCTGTCTCCTGCCTTGAAAGTGAAGGCCTGTCTCCTGCCTTGAAAGTGAAGGTCTATCTCCTGCCTTGTAAGTATAGGCCTGTCTCCTGCCTTGAAAGTGAAGGCCTGTCTCCTGCCTTGTAAGTATAGGCCTGTCTCCTGCCTTGAAAGTGAAGGCCTATCTCCTGCCTTGTAAGTATTGGCCTGTCTCCTGCCTTGAAAGTGAAGGCCTATCTCCTGCCTTGTAAGTATAGGCCTGTCTCCTGCTGTGTTCATATCGGCTTGCCTCGTGTTCAACAAGTGTATTTTGTATAAAAAAGAGAGCATATAATATGACAACTGTATAAAATACACACATTTACAATGTCGTAAAAAATAAATTTTTGCACGACTTCTGAGCACCATAGAAACTATCACAGTCGGAGCAGTCTTCCTGGATGAAGATCTCCCATCGCTTCACTGTCATATTTCTACTTTTATTAACGGTATGTGAAGCCTACAAATTAATAGAACACATGGGCAACACCTTGGTAGCTTTATTGTCAAATTACTGTATGTTAATTACTGTAGGTTAATTACTGTAGGTTAATTAGTGTAGGTTAATTAAGGCTCAGGGACGGAACCCATCTATCAAAGCTGATGGTTTGATTACCTCATCTTCCACTGATGTTATTTCGGTAATAAACTTACCCAAGTGCTGTGCTAATTCATCTTTGTCGTAGATCTCTAAATTACTCAACAATATAAAGTTGAATTCTTCTAACCTTCTAAAATTGGCTTGTTTTTAAAAATCCCACAAATATTGTGTCTACAGTGACTGATCTTCGTATAAATAATTTCAGCCATAAGTTAGTATCTCCAGATAAAAAAAAGTGATTGAAATCTCATTTATCAAAGAAAACACAAAAGAATGAATATAATAAGTTGACAAAAGTGACTTTGCGAGAACTCCGAGTAAACAGAGCCTTGAAAGATCACTTGAGATTGTGCTGTGTCATCTGAAATATTTACTACCAGCAATTCATGGTTATTGTTGCAACATTGAAATCTTGAATGAGAGACTGTGCAATCTGTTGATAGTTTAGGAAAATTACAACTTCTTTCTGGGTTTTGTTGGACGAGATTGTGCCCGAAGCTGATGGATGTAAATGCTTGTTCACTTCTGTATGTCTGTTTCTCTGTGTCAGTTTCTCTGTTCCTCTCTCTGTCTCTGTCTCTCTGTCTGTCCGGCTGTCTGTCTGTCTG